>NW_027464010.1:0-231616 GCF_050947455.1 Rhinoderma darwinii | reverse complement strand
AAAAGAGGTTAACCTCGTAGATACACAGTACTGCATTGGCAATGATTGCTCAGTAAGTGTGTCAGAGATAGAAATTTTGAATATCAGGCACGATAAACTGGTAATGTGAGACCTTAGTTAGTTCCAGGTTCAAAGAAAACAACCAAAATTGAAACTTTCGTTCATGCCGAACGGTTTAACGGAGTTCATACGGAATATCCACTCACTTTCTCTCCTCAGAAGGGCCTCATCAAGGTTGCCCCCTCTGATGCCCATGTTGAGTTTACAGATGCCCCAACCTTTCAGAGTCTGCCACTCTAGATTATGTCTCTCTTTAAAATGTTTGGCGATTGGAGTAGGTGTGAATATTTTCTTCTGGAGTTTACAATCCTTCTCACCTTTGTCATAGTTTATAATTGACCTGACATGTTCTCCAATACGGATTTTGAGTGCTCTGGTCGTTTTACCCACGTATCTCAAACCGCAGGGGCACTCCAGACAATACACGACTCCTTCGGAGTTACAGTTCATATGTTCTTTGATCTTATACAACACCCCAAATCCATCAGTGAATTGCTTGGTTGTAGTCAGGATTCTACATGCTTTACATAACTTACAAGGGAAAAACCCCATAATCTGGGCCCTCTTAGTACCGTCACCCCGCGTAAAGTGACTTGCAACCAAAATGTTCGAAATGCTGGTTCCTTTGCGATAACCTGAAAGGGCCCTCTCACCCAAGATTGTGTTTAGATTAGGATCAGATTTAAGTACATGCCAGTGTTTGTTTATAATCTGCATCATGCTATCCCAGTCTGCATGATAGTCAGTGATGAATCTAGGCTGCATGGGGGTTTCAGAGGTTTTGATAGCTGTCTTGGCTCGTGTCTTTTTAGAAATGAGCAATTCTTCACGGTTGGTTCTCAGTGCTATGTTATAGGCCTCTTTGATATTGCGATTGGAGTAGTGTCTCGCCTGCAGCCTAGCCCTCAATTCAACTGCTCGTTTCTTGAAATCAACAAATGTCGAGCAATTGCGTCTCAATCTCAAGAACTCCCCCTTCGATATTGCCCTAATTGTGTTTCTTGAGTGTGCACTTTCGGCAGCTAATAAGCTGTTGGTGGCAGTCACCTTTCTATAAAGATCCGTGTGGAGATTTCTCTCTGGATCTGTGTAGATGAGAACATCTAAAAATGGGATCGACTGTGGGTTATAGTCAAGGGTCAATTTCAGATTAAAATCATTGTCATTCAATTTCTCAATGAGATTCTCCAATTCAAGGACAGAGCCCCCCCAAATGACGAATATGTCGTCAATAAAACGCCTCCAGAGACAGACGTTATCTGTCAAGATTTTTTGCTCATCACAAAAAACAATTACCTCCTCCCACCAGCCAAGATAAATGTTAGCAAATGTGGGGGCCACAGCTGCTCCCATCGCCGTGCCCCTGATTTGCAGGTAAAACCGCCCATCAAATATGAAATAGTTTCGTGTAAGGATAAATCTCAGTGCTTTAAGAATAAAGTCCTTCCTCACAGGGTTCAGACTCGGGTCTCTAGATAGATAATAGTCTACCGCTGAACAGCCCCTGGAGTGATTAATGCTGGTGTACAGACTTTCCACGTCACAGGTTACCAGAATTTCGTCCTGGTTAAGACTGATTCCATCCAACTCTTTCAATATTTGCATGGTGTCTCTGGTGTGGGAAGGTAAGTTCAACACAATATCACCGAGTTCATTGTCGAGCCACTTGTTACACTTCTGCGTGAGATTTCCCACACCAGAGACAATAGGCCTACCTGGGGGGTTCTTAAGGTTTTTGTGGACCTTTGGGAGCATATAAAAAGTGGAAACCCTGGGGCCCTTGACAGATAAAAAACTTTTCTCATTGGGGGTGATCGCTCCCAATGAGAGAGCTTCTGAAATCAGTGCATTGTATTCACTCAAGAATTGAGCTGTCGGATCCCCCCATAACGGTTTATAGCACTGTTTATCAAGAAGCTGCCTCCTTGCTTCACGTATATATTGTTCCTTGGGCCAGATAACAATGTTTCCCCCCTTATCCGATTGTTTAAAGACAACGTCCTGCCACAATCGGAGTTCTTGTAATGCCTGACGTTCCACTTCAGTAATATTGTTCTCTATCCTATGGTATGGGAATGACACAATATCTTGACCCACCAAGTCTAGAAAAACTTTAACCGCTGGGCAAGTGTCCAGAGGACCAAAAATATACCTGATGTAACAAATAACACCACGTAGGCAAAAATAAAATATGTAATTACATATTTTATTTTTGCCTACGTGGTGTTATTTGTTACATCAGGTATATTTTTGGTTTTCTGATATACTATGTCATACCTGATGGTTTGACTTATGCTTCAAGTACAATTTCTGTTGATAAAGTGTCCAGAGGAGGCATAGTAGTTGATTTTGCTTTAAGATGTTTTCTACTCTGGCGTTCCAGTGTGTTTGTATCTCCATCGGTCATATTCTCTGATAAAAGTGATTCAAGATCTCCCAGAGTTGCCGCCTCCTGACCTGTAAGGTCCAACAAATCTGGAAATTGTGTTATCAATTCTTCTACAGGGCTACTGGGTTGAATGTCTCTTTGTGAAAAAATCTTTTTAAATATCAGTTTCCTACCGAAAAGGTGCAGATCTTTAATCACTGTGAATTTATTAAGTCTTGTCGTAAGACAAAAATTGAGGCCCCTCTGCAAGACTTGTGATTGTATGTCAGTAAGAGAGTGCTGCGATAAATTGATCACTCTCATAGAATCTCCCAGAGAATCGGTCATTTGTAGGGTCATCTTCTCTGTTGGTCTTTTCTCTTCCCCTTCCCCCTCTGGGACCCTCTGAAGCCCCATCTCCCTCTGTCCCGTAAAAAAGGGACTTCCGGGACGGTATTGTGATCACTCCCTAAAGCTGGGTGTCTCCTCGGGGAGTTGGCCTGACCCTTGTCCTGATCATAATTTCTGGTCTCTGTATCGGACCCAGAGGCCTCAGTTAGGTCAGTGTCAGTATCTGAGAAATCGTGTGTTCTCTTGATTTTAGCTTGTGAATGCACCTTATTTTAACATGGATACATTGCTGGAACTAACCAGAGGTATCACGTTGCACCATTACTTTGTTTCCATTCTCAAATTGTTTTGATTGGTTACTATTCCTGTCAATCAGGAACTCTTAGCATATCTGGCCTTTGATTCCGGCGGCTGCCACCCCTGGAAGAAGCCGGAAGTACCGGCGAAACGCGCGTCGGGTGTCTTTTAAATATCACCAATGTTAGATGCCAAACACTTTGCTCCGTACTGCTAATAGCAGTTTAATGTTCAAATCAGCAGAATATCTGCTACAGTTAGGGAACAAGCACGGCAATACTGCACGCCGGGCTGCCTGAGCAGCTCTTTGTGCATGAGTGCACGGAGCTGAGCTATGTTTGAGACAGGATCGTACTCAAACAGCTGACAGCAGCTCGGCTCCCTGCAGCCCTCCCCACATATACGCGACTCACCAGGCAGCCTTATCTTGCACAGACAAACAAACAGTGGTACAATATCCTTACTGCCTGTCAGGCAGAGTACTCACTGTTGTGTGGAGCTGGAGAACGCAGTCCAGGCGCGCTGCCTGTGTGATCGTTTGCCCGGGAGCGTGGCTGGCCTGTCAGGTCTCCTTGCAGGGCTGGAGACCTGAATGTAGCAGTAACGGCTCTGCTACATCGAGCTTTGACAAATAAGACAACACACACACAGTGTTTGTCTTTGACGGGGGCTTCTTTGCTGCTGTGTGCAGTCATAAATACTCAGCTGACCGCAGCCTATTTGCTAGCCCACATAAATTGTTGTAAACCCTGACAGCTAGGTTGTTAGTATACATCAGCTGGGGGGAAGTGATATACTGCCTGATAGGAATTTTACAGATACTTTAGATCACTACCAAGGCAATTCAGCGGACCCGCCGCCCGTTACACACTGTGGCCCAGTCTATTCCCTTCTCCTGTTCAGTTCCTAGTATGCAGCAGTTGCAACTCTGCTGTGCTGTGTCTATTCATATAAGACACATGTACATGTAACCCATTACAGTCACATTAATACAGGGGTTTCTCCACCGCTGGGCTTCACTATCAGCCCGTTGAAGGAACCTCTGGGTTCATGTGCAATCAGACTGTCTCATCATTGACACTGAGGGGGACAGTTATTTGCAATTATTTAACAACCCAATTTCTGGTTTAGGGACTATTATAGTTTCCTCTCTATTACTAAATAAGGGGGAGGTTAGACACATATATATTCTTTACAATCCGGAGCAATCTAAATCAGACATAATTTGTCATAGTGCGCCAATTTAGGGGACTTTGGCGCAACATCATTTTTCATCTAACATTGTTTTAATATAAATTTAATAATAAAGTATTTTTTATTTTTTTGCAATTACAAAACACACTACTTTTCCCACTCCCCGTTCCTTTTTCATATATCGACAATTGGTGGTGTACACCTAGTGTGAATTACTCTAGCATATTATATATAAAATTGTAAGAGGGTAATACCTATTTAAATATATCATCCCCACAGTACAAGCAGAGACTATTCTTCCTGCGGAGCTCTCTACGTTGTTGGGAAGACACGGAGGCCCCGAGTTGCATTGGTTCATCCGAGTTTTCCGTGGAAGAACGAAGCAATGGAACCTCGGGAGCCATCATGGGGGAGCCAGAGGGGAAGGCACAAAAACGTTCAAGTCGTCGTTCCCTGAGACGTCGGTCAAGACATTCCGCTAAAGCCATAACCTGATCTAGAGAGTCAGAAGAGGGATAGCTAACTAACAGGTCTTTCAGGGTGTTCGACAGACCCAATCTAAACTGGCACCTCAAGGTAGGGTCATTCCACCGAGAAGCTACACACCACTTCCTAAAGTCAGAACAGTACTCCTCAACGGGTCTCTTACCCTGACGTAAGGTCACCAACTGACTCTCGGCAAAGGCAGTCTTGTCAGTCTCGTCATAGATGAGCCCGAGAGCAGAAAAAATAAGGTCAACAGAGGAAAGTTCAGGGGCGTCAGGAGCCAAGGAGAAGGCCCATTCTTCGGGGCAGTCCTGGAGCCGGGATATAATTATACCCACTCGCTGGCTCTCAGAACCTGAGGAGTGGGGCCTTAGACGGAAATAGAGCCTACAACTCTCCCGAAAGGAGAAAAAAAGTCTTCCGGTCCCCTGAGAAACGGTCAGACAACTTTAGGTGGGGTTCAAGAGGTGAGGTGGAGGGCACTACCTGGTTAGCATCACGCTGGTTGCACCTCTGAGCCAGGTCTTGGACCTGTAGGGAGAGACCCTGCATTTGCTGAGCCAGGGTCTCAAGGGGGTCCATAGTTGTGTAGGAACCAAGGTAGAAAAGGTATATGGGCCGGTGATTATGTAATGTCGGGGAAGGGAGACAGACAGGTGAGCCCTAATCTACCAGCCACTCAGTCCCTGCCTACTTGCATGGCCCGTCCTAGGCGACGGCGTACAACTGGGCGACGGTCCCTACGCTCAATATGTGCACGACAGACAAACATCCAGGGGTACACAGAAGCTAAGGGAAATGGGGCAGTTGCCCATGGCAACACCGTGAGCAACAAGAGTAGTGAACGAGCCGAGTCAAACCAGGAGTGTACAAGGTACCAAACTGTAAAGGATCTGCCAGACACAACTTCTGTGTCGACGCCTGTGGGTAATCAGTCTGCACCTGCTCCTATGTCTGTGAGACTGACTCCATCTTCCACCACTCAGGATGGCAGGCTTAGGAGTGGGAGAGCCTATCACAGCCTGGCCAGACGGAGCTAGCTCCCGCCCACTGTCTATTTATACCTGCCTTTCCTGTTCCTCCTTTGCCTGTGATTCTGCTCTGCTTGTTTCCTGGCTCTGCTGCTGCTGCTTGAACTACTGATCCTCTTCTTGTTATTGACCTTGGCTTACTGACCACTCTCCTGCTCAGCGTTTTGCATCTCGTGCACTCCTGTTTTGACTCGGCTCGTTCACTTCTCTCGTTGCTCACGGTGTCTCCGTGGGCAGCTGCTCCGTTTCCCTAGCTTCTGTGTACCCTTGTCTGTTTGTCTGTCGTGCACTTACTGAGCGTAGGGACTGTCGCCCAGTTGTACCCCGTTGCCTAGGACGGGTCGTTGCAAGTAGGCAGGGACTGAGTGGCGGGTAGATTAGGGCTCACCTGTCTGTCTCCCTACCCCGTCATTACACAAACACAGAGCAGGAGCTGAGTCAGTAAAGCCAGGGTCAATATGAAGCAGAGGTCAATAGTAATAGCAGGAACAGCAGAGCCAGGAAACAAGAGAGAATCACAGGCAAAGGACAAGCAGCAAATGAAGGTATAAATAAGGGCGGGAGCTAGAACCGTCTGGCCAGGCTGTGATAGGTTCTCCCACTCCTCAGCCTACCAGCCTGAGTGGTAGCAGATCAAGTCACTCTATCAGACCTAGGAACAGATGCAGACTGATTAACCACGGGCGTCGACACAAGCTGTGTCTGGCAGATCCTTTACAACAAGACTCTTGATACTATGTGTACCATTGACTACCAGACTCTGGACACTATATATACAACTGACCATCAGACTCTGGAAACTATATGTATCACTGACCACCAGACTATGGATGCTATATGTATAACTGATCACCAGACTCTGGATGCTATATGTATCACTGACCACCAGACTCTGGATGTGATATGTATCACTGACCACAAGACTCTGAACACTATATATATATATATATATATATATATATATATATATATACCATTGACACCAGACTCTGGATACCATATATACCACTGACCACCAGACTCTGGAAACTATATGTACCACTGACCACGAGACTCTGGATACTATATGGACCACGAACCACCAGACTCTGTATACTGTATATATCACTGATCACAAGACTCTGGATACTATATGTACCGCTGACCATCAGACTCTGGATACTATGACACTGGATACTATATGTACCACTGACCAACAGACTCTGGTGGTTCGTGGTCCATATAGTATCCAGAGTCTGTTGGTCAGTGGTACATATAGTATCCAGAGTCATAGTATCCAGAGTCTGATGGTCAACGGTACATATAGTATCCAGAGTCTTGTAATCCGTGATATATACAGTATACAGAGTCTGGTGGTTCGTGGTCCATATAGTATCCAGAGTCTGGTGGTCAGTGGTATATATAGTATCCAGAGTCTGTTGGTCAGTGGTACATATGGTATCCAGAGTCATAGTATCCAGAGTCTATTGGTCAGTGGTACATATAGTATCCAGAGTCATAGTATCCAGAGTCTGATGGTCAGCGGTACATATAGTATCCATAGTCTTGTGGTCAGTGATATATACAGTATACAGAGTCTTGTGGTTCGTGGTCCATATAGTATCCAGACTTTGTATACTGTATATACCACTGACCACCAGACTCTGGATATTATATGTACCTCTGACCACCAGACTGTGGATACTTTATGTACCACTGGCCACCAGACTTTGGATACTATATGTACCACTGACTATTGGAAACCACATGTAAGTAGATTGGGGTTAGTTCACCAGCACTGGATGAGGGTAAATTCTCTATCGGAGGCGGCTGTATGACAATAGAGACTAGTGATGAGGCCGGTCAGAGTTTGTGTTTAGTCAGTATTTACGTTAGTCGGCAGAGTCACAGGTGGAGTGAAACGCGTGGGGCGATGGGGGTGATGGACAGCACATTGAGTGGCGTCATCCTCATGTTCCATTGGTGTTGGTGCTGCAGGTTTCTTCCAGTGACATAACATATATGATCCCCGTATGGTAAGTTCTTTCTTACGTTTTTTCCTATATGACATTTTATGGCCTGTCACATATAGACACATAAAGGTGAGGTAACCAACAGGGCCACGGGCGTAACTAGGAAAGACTGGGCCCCATAGCAAACTTTTGACTGGGGCCCCCCCTCCCCTGGGTGTCACACAACCCCCCCCCCCCTTGTAGATAGTGCCTTTTTTACAAACCCCCCTTTTGATAACGCCATACAGCCCCCCTGTAGATAACGCCATACAGCCCCCTTTGTAGATATCTACAGAGGGGGCTGTATGGCGCTATCTACAGAGGGGGCTGTATGGCGTTATCTACGGGGGGCTGTATGGCGTTATCTACGGGCGGACTGTATGGCGTTCCCTACAGGGGGGGGTGTATGGCGTTCCCTACAGGGGGGGACTGTATGGCATTCCCTACAGGGGGGGACTGTATGGCGTTCCCTACAGGGGGGGCTGTATGGCACTATCTACAGGGGGAGGCTGTATGGCGCTATCTACAGAGGGGCTGTATGGTGCTATCTATAGGGGGGCTGTATGGCGTTATCTACAGGGGGACTGTATGGCATTATCTACGGGGGGGCTGTATGGCGTTCCCTACAGAGGGGGCTGTCTGGCGTTATCTACAGGGGGGACTGTATGGTGTTACCTACATGGAGTCTGTATGGCTTTCCCTACAGGGGGGGGTCTGTAGGGAACACCATACAGCCTTCCCTGTAGGGAACGCCATACAGCCCCCCTGTAGGGAACGCCATACAGCGTCCCCCCTGTAGGGAACGCCATACAACGTCCCCCCCTGTAGGGAACGCCCTACAGCGTCGTCTCCCCTGTAGGGAACGCCATACAGCGTCGTCCCCCCGGTAGGGAATGCCATATTGCGTCCTCCCTTAGGGAACGCCATACAGCCCCCCCCCTGTAGGGAACGCTATACAGCCCCCCCCTGTAGGGAACGCCATACAGCGTCTCCCCCCTGTAGGGAACGCCATACAGCGTCCCCCCTCCTAAAAAAATGCGACCTACAGTGTGTCCTAATAAAAGACATGTATCCCCTATCCACAGCAGCGATAGGGAGAACGGGGGACTGAAAGTCCCCCTGAAGTTCTCCATGACTAACCTCTGACTTCCCGCGTCTGCGCAGCTCACTAAAAATTAAAGGAGCGCTTGTCACGCATGCGCACAAGCGGGACCGGTGCTCCATTCATTTCTCCGGAACTGCTGACACAGACCCCGGAAGTCCGAGGTTTGTGATGGAGAACTTCAGGGGACTTTCAGTCCCCCGTTATCCCTATCGCTGCCAGCGATCACGCATGTATCCCCTATCCTGTGGATATCCTGTGGCTAGGGGATACATGTCTTTTGTTTAATGGCAGAGCGGGGAGATACCTCCCTGCTCTGCCGTACTGTTCAGTGGCGTCTCGCTGTAGCAGCCATAGCGGCTGCTAGCGGAGCCTCCGGCCATGGTGGGGGCCCGTGCCGGCGGGCGACACGGGCCCCCTCATGCCACGGGCCCCGTAGCAGCCACTACTGCTGCTACGGCGGAAGTTACGCCACTGACCAGGGCCGTATTTACCATTAGATACCTGCGGGCACCAGATCACTGTAGTACTACCAATAATGAATCCTCTTCCTGTGTGTTTTCCGATTTTATGTAACTAAAGCTTAATCGCTGTATAAATGAAAAGTTCTACAACTTCCTAATCTACTTTATGTTTCTTAGCTGAGAGCAGGACTAGCGATGTACAGGTTCACTGCATCTGAATGTAAGCAAGAGTGTCCTCATTCACTGACAGCAAACAGATCTTGAAAATGGTGAGTAATTGAAACATAAATGATATTATAAAGTTGTAGAACTTCTCATGTATACAGGAATAAAGTATTTATTATATGGGGGCATGGCTGTAAATATGCCCCCGGATATGACGACTCCTTGTATAGACCAGTCCTATTGGATCTCTCGGTGTGGACGTCTCTGCAGGGGATTTTTCTTCTTCATGAATGTTGATCTCTGGTGTGAAGGATCTGGTAACAGGAGCATCCATGAGGTGAGGGCCCTGACTGTAGGGGGCAGCATTGTAGCCGATCCTCCATCCCACACTGTGCCCCATTCAGTGTATCCCGTTTAGATAATCCTCCACAATCTAAATAGCCTGTACTTCAGCTCTCTCCTGCACTGATACATTGTAACAAACTCTCACTTATCATTATATAACCATTAAAGCTGTTTTCTGGTTTGGAAAACCCATTTTCAAATGCCCTATTAGGGAATTTTGGGGTAATAGTGTGGGTTCCCCCGTTCAGGACCCTGATTAATTATCCAGAATGGAGAGGGGCAACAAACATCATCTCCTGCTCAGGAGGACCATCACATCCATGTATTACATGCCCAGCCCGGTGATTATAGAACTGTGTAATACTTTACTTCCCCTTTAGAGATGCTGTAGGGAAATTAAACTCTTGCAGCAAGTTCCCCCACAGATTACTGGACCCCACTAGCAAAACGGTATTGTAAAAACCTGACAACCCCTGTAAGGCTCTGTTCACACCACATTTGGGCTTTAAATCTGACATATACCTTTAAAGTGTAGCTAAACGTTTGACAAACTTCTGACATGTCATAGTGACATAGTGACACGTCAGAAGATTGGATTGGTGGGGGTCCGAGCACTGAGACCCCCACCAATCACTAGAATGAAGCAGCTGAAGCCCCCGTGTGAGCGCTCAGTCGCTTCGTGTTTGTTCGGCTTTTTCCAGAAATAAATGTATCGGTGAACGGACTCAATAGAAAGTCTATGAGCCGATACATTTTTCCGGAAAAAGCCGAACAGACAGGAAGCGGCTGAGCGCTCACACGAGACCTTCAGCTGCTTCGTTCTAGTGATTGGTGGGGGTCTCAGAGCTCGGACAACATTTACTACACAGACGTCCAATGGGAATAAAGACAAGCACAAAGATGTAGGGGGTAAAAGGAAAGTTTTATTTACAGATAAGGGAAGGTTATATTTTATTATTAGGAGATTATTCTAGAAGTATTAAGACTACTATTATTATATACTGTGTATATGTATGTGTCATCTATTTATCTATTATACTAAACCTATCTAAAGGCCGTGTTGATCCAGAGGAAGGCGAAAACCCCCTGTGAGGAATGAGCCAATTGTCCTCATATTAGGGGGGAAAATTCCTTCCTGACCCCAAATATGGCGGTCGGCATAAATCCCAGGATCAAAGGCTGAAGTGTAACGTGTGTAATATGGGGAAAGACTAGGGGAAAATTATTCATTTTTTTTTATGATTATTTTTAATGAACTGCTGTATTTATTTATGTGTAAACTATAAATTGTATTAAATTAAGATTTATTTTTAATTATTTTCTATATTTATATTATGTTACTTATGTGTGTTACTACTTATTACTCTATCATCCTAAACCTATTTAAGGCCGTGTTGATCCAGAGGAAGGCGAAAACCCCCTTTGAGGAATGAGCCAATTGTCCTCATATTAAGGGGGGAAAATTCCTTCCTGACCCCAAATATGGCGATCAGAATAATCCCAGGATCAAAGGCTAAAGTCTAATCTAAATGTACTATGTGTCTATATGCGGGTGTCTATACTTATCATGTAGTGTGGTGTCTATACTTATTATATAGTGGGGTGATGTGGGTGATGTGGGTGATGTGGGTGCATTACTTACCTGGCCTGTGCTGAGGTGAGATCAGGTATAATGGCCGCTCCGGCCCCAGGACTACAACATGCGGCTATTATTCCTGATCTCCCCAGATGGAAACTAAGCACAGGCCGCTCCTGGGGGGTGTAGAGGATCTTCAGGCTGGAGTGATGTCAGATGCCTGCCCGGGATTGGAGGATGGCAAGTCAAGGCTCTGGTGCAGCAGCAAGATGGCAGAGGTGTGGCATGAAGATGGTAAGGAGAGAGATGATGGTCTGGGCAGCCGAGGTGACATACAGCAGCAGAGACTTGAGGCGCGGGTCAGGAGGCATGAAGTTCTGGGCCCTTGTCCTGAGATCTTATCGGGTCCAGCTTGGTGACATGAAGCTGAACCCGGCCAAGGGGTGAAGGGCTTTGTTATTCTCTGGCCACTTCAGATGTTGGTTCTCCAGAACGGGCACAAATGGTGTAAATGGTGGCTGTGCCCTCCTCTCCTGCAGTTCCTCCCAGCCGATGGTGGAGAAGAATGGATGCTCTCTGATGTTCCCGCACACACCGAGGCGCCTCTTAGAATTTTTACGGACCAGTCTCTTGGTCAGATGTTTCACGTCAGGATTAAGCCAAGTTGGAAATTTAGGCTTCGCGGTGGTGATGGCTTTGATAGCCATTTGCCTGACGGGGCCGTTGTAAAATGGGGAGCGTCCTGCTGCCATCCTGGACACCACAATCCCCAGGCTCCACCAGTCAACTGCGGAGCCGTATTTTTTTCTAAGAAGCACCTCGGGGGCCATGTAATGCAACGTTCCCGACACTCCACGGATCTTATTGGAGGCGGTGACGCCATCTTGGGCCAATCCCAGGTCGATGATACGGACGTGGCCATCTGCATCCAACATTATATTCTCCGGCTTTAGATCTCTGCAAAGAAATAAGACGAGAGAATGACAAATCCGCCCAGTGATCCAGGAGACGGGGGATGGGTCATTGCACCACCAAGCAGAATAGCCATTCAGGAGTGTAGGAAAGCTGGGTGCACTGTTTCCAGCATGTAAAGGAGAATGAAAGAAGGGGGAAGTTCTGCTTACCGGTGGACGATGTTGTGTCCATGGAGGAACTGGAGGCCACATATCATCTCTGCTGTGTAGAATCTGATGGGGAGAACAGAGTGGAGTCTCAATGTCATGAAATCTTCCTCTATCAATTCCCTAATATCATGTTATGATGGAGTGTGTGCGGTCTCTAGCAGAGAGGAGGCGCTGATTATGGCAGCCTGTATTCTGCATTCTCTGTATTATCCTTCATCTGACCTCCCCCCTCACCTTTTCTTCTTTCCACCCCCCTCAGTCTCCTGATTATTTACTCGCCTTACGTTGCCGATGTTCAAGCAGCCGCACATCCTGATCAAAGCCTCCAGGCTGCCACCGGACAGATACTCCGTGATAAAAAATGCCCGCTCCTCAGATTGATGTGCGGCATAGAGGTGGCATAGGAACGGGCAGTGTCTGGCCGCTAGGAGTATCCGCCGCTCTCTCATAATTTCGTCCGTATTGTCCCGTTTGGTGATCATTTTTACGGCCATGTAGGTGTTTCGGCCGGGGACTGATGCCAGGACCACCTGAGGAAAACAAATGGAGATTCCTCATGAGAAGAAGAAGGAACAGAGGTGGACAGAGAGGTGGGTCAGTCGAGTAGTGCCCAGGACTCTACAGCAGAACAAAGCTGAGCTCCCAGCATAATGCAGTGTCTGCTGTTGGGCCCTGTATGGAGAGGTCTTCACGCCTAACCCACATTTGACATAATTATCTTAGTTGGTGGGGGTAGTATGGAGCAGGATCATACGCTATAATAGCGACCGTGGCATCTAAACAGTTAAATAGAGGTAAGCTCCCGCTGTCACCCAATCACCCCTACCCACAACGCGATCACCGTGTGTAGATAGTTGTCATGGCAGCCAGGGGGCCTAATGGAGACCCCAAGGTCTGCTAACTTGGTCCTCCTACTAAGCTTAATAGGAGGAGGCTAAAAGAACAATTCAAGCGATACATAAATATTGCAGTCAAAATAAAGAAATAAACTTTTTTCTATTTCGTTTTGTTTAGCTCCTCGAAAAATGGAATAAAAAGTTAAAAAGTGATTAAAAGTTTTATGTAACCCGAAATAGTACCAATAAACAGTACAGCTCGCCCCACAAAAAACAAGTCCTCACACCGCCCCATCAACAGAAAAATAAAAAAAATTCGGGGTTTCAGAATATGGAGACACAACAAATTAATGTTTTTACAAAATGTTTTTATTGGATAAAAAGTATAAAAAATAAACCAATATAATTTTGGTATCCCCGTTATTGTACTGACCCGCAGAATAAAGGTAACGTGTCATTTTTACCACTTAGTTAACACCATAAAAGCCAAATTATTAAACCAATGGAGGAATTGCTGTTTTTTTTTTTTTTGCTATTTCACCTAAAAAAAAACAGCCTTTTACAATGTTCCCAGTAAATGATATGGAACATTGAATGGAGCCATTAAAAACTACAACTCGTGCCCCCAAAAATCAAAATCTCTCATATGTCGACAGAAAAATACTAAAATGAAAAACTAAAGTAGTGGTTATGGGGGCAGGAATACTTCTGGATGTCCTATTAGGCATCCCATAGGAGAACACTACACCCATCATCCATCCAGCATAACATGGTGACAACAGAGAACAATTGATGGAGATAAAAGGTCAACTTTAGGTTTACCACCCTATAAAATGAAATATTTCGATATTATACTCACTTTGCCAAAGCTGCCCCTACCCAGGACCTGGTGGATGGTGAAGCGGCTGATGGTAAGCCTGGCATAGGGGCTGGATGTTCCAGGGTCTTGGCTGCTCCCAGGTCTTGGCTCCTCATCCTCCAATCCTCTGTCCTTGGCTCCTCTCCTCTTCTTCTTGAATCCGGTGACGCTGTCCTCCTCCCTCTTCCTCTTCTCCTCTTCTCTCTTCTCGCCGTCTTCTCCATGTCCATTGGACGCCATTTTCACCAATATCTTCCTACCTGTAGACTTCAGTCCGATCGCTGCCGTCGACAGTTGAAAGTAAACGGCAGTTGGTCGTGTGCAGGTCACGTGATGTCAGAGGTCATGGAATCCTCAGGTGGCACCTGCCTGGCAGTAACCTGCTCTGCCATGTCTGATGTGGGCATCATGAGTGCCAGTCTAGTGTCCAGAGCTGTGTTTCCCAACCAGGGTTTCTTATGGCCTGGTCAGGGGTCTGCAGAACACAGTAGCAATACATGCCACTCCTACAGTAGAGATAAACAACGGTTATTTGCTCAGGTTATTGGCAAAACCCTTTTCATCCACAATATAGAATCTGGGTTTATATTTAGGGGTCTGTATTTATTTAGGGGTCCGGTCTGGGGTCTGTATTTATTTAGGGGTCTGGTTTGGAGTCTGTATTTATTTAGGGGTTCCGTATGGGGTCTGTATTTATTTAGGGGTCTAGTCTGGGGTCTGTATTTATTTAGGGGACTGGTCTGTGGTCTTCATTGATTTAGGGGTCTGGTCTGGGGTCTGTATTTATTTAGGGGTCTGCTCTGGGGTCTGCATTTATTTAGGGGTCTAGTCTGGGGTCTGTATTTATTTAGGGGTCTGGTCTGGGGTCTGTATTTATTTAGGGGTCTGGTTTGGAGTCTGTATTCATTTAGGGGTCTAGTCTGGGGTCTGTATTTATTTAGGGGTCCAGTCTGGGGTGTGTATTTATTTAGGGGTCCGGTCTGGGGTCTGAATTTATTTAGGTGTCTGGTCTGGGGTTTGTAAATATTTAGGGGTCGGGTCTGGGGTCTGTAATTATTTAGGGGTCTGGTCTGTGGTCTCCATTGATTTAGTGCTCTGCTCTGGGGTCTATTTATTTAGGGGTCTGGTTTGGAGTCTGTATTCATTTAGGGGTCTAGTCTGGGGTCTGTATTTATTTAGGAGTCCAGTCTGGGGTGTGTATTTATTTAGGGGTCCGGTCTGGGGTCTGAATTTATTTAGGTGTCTGGTCTGGGGTTTGTAAATATTTAGGGGTCGGGTCTGGGGTCTGTAATTATTTAGGGGTCTGGTCTGTGGTCTCCATTGATTTAGTGCTCTGCTCTGGGGTCTATTTATTTAGGGGTCTGGTTTGGAGTCTGTATTCATTTAGGGGTCTAGTCTGGGGTCTGTATTTATTTAGGGGTCCAGTCTGGGGTGTGTATTTATTTAGGGGTCCGGTCTGGGGTCTGAATTTATTTAGGTGTCTGGTCTGGGGTTTGTAAATATTTAGGGGTCGGGTCTGGGGTCTGTAATTATTTAGGGGTCTGGTCTGTGGTCTCCATTGATTTAGTGCTCTGCTCTGGGGTCTATTTATTTAGGGGTCTGGTTTGGAGTCTGTATTCATTTAGGGGTCTAGTCTGGGGTTTGTATTTATTTAGCGGTCCGGTCTGGGGTCTGAATCTATTTAGGTGTCTGGTCTGGGGTCTGTATTTATTTAGGGGTCTGGTCTGGGGTCTGTATTCTTTTAGGGGTCTAGTCTGGGGTCTGTATTCTTTTAGGGGTCTAGTCTGGGGTCTGTATTCTTTTAGGGGTCTAGTCTGGGGTCTGTATTTATTTAGGGGTCCAGTCTGTGGTCTGTATTTTTTTAGGGGTCCAGTCTGAGGTCTGTGTGATTTAAGGGTCCGGTCTGTAGTCTGAATTCATTTAGGGGTCTCTTCTGGGGTCTGTAATTATTTAGTGGTCTGGTCTGTGGTCTGCATTGTTTTAGGGGTCTGTAATTATTTAGGGGTCTGGTCTGTGGTCTGCATTGATTTAAGGGTCTGGTCTGGGGTCTGTATTTATTTAGGGGTCCAGTCTGGGGTCTGCATTTATTTAGGGGTCTAGCTCGGGGTCTGTATTTATTTAGGGGTCCACTCTGGGGTCTGTATTTTATTAGGGGTCCGGTCTGTAGTCTGAATTCATTTAGGGGTCTGGTCTGGGGTCTGTATTTATTTAGGGGTCCAGTCTGGGGTCTGCATTTATTTAGGGGTCTAGCTCGGGGTCTGTATTTATTTAGGGGTCCACTCTGGGGTCTGTATTTTATTAGGGGTCCGGTCTGTAGTCTGAATTCATTTAGGGGTCTGGTCTGGGGTCTGTAATTATTTAGTGGTCTGGTCTGTGGTCTGCATTGTTTTAGGGTTACCAGTACTATATTTTCTTACGACTATATTTCTTGTCGTCTTTGGACATACTTGGCCCCAATCGGCCCTGATTGCTTATTATTCTTGATCATCCACTGACTTCAATCTATCTGAGATATGGTACTGCTGTACATCTGCGATTCTTACTTACTTTTTGCTCTTACATAGATATCGCTTCCATTACCAGTACTATATTTTCTTACGACTATATTTTTGTCATCTTTGGACATACTTGGCCCTAATCAGCCCTGATTTCAATTGAATATCACTTCTCGATCTTATCATATGCATGTTTCACTTCTGCTGTTATAACGTAACATGTACACAGTGACATTATACTCTTACCCGGTTTTTCACTGATTTTGACGTCTTTTGTTGTGTGACTCATCCCCTGTTCTACTTTTTAATTGTCTCATGTATGTAATTTAATAAAAATTTGTATATTTTTTCAAATATCGTGTGCTGAAGTCGATCATATTTTCTTGGTTTAATCTCATGTAAATTGTTGATCGATGCACCAAGTATATCTTGGTTTTCACTCAGGATTCAATATAGTGCATGTAATATAGTCAGCAACGATGCTTTACAGTTTATTACCTATTACCTCTTTGAGCACTATTTTTTATTGAATTCTGTCTGTTGGTATTCTATCGGATTGTTTTAGGGGTCTGTAATTATTTAGGGGTCCGGTCTGGGGCCTGTATTTATTTAGTGGTCTGGTCTGGGGTCTGTATGTATTTAGGGGTCTGGTCTGGGGTCTGTATTTATTTAGGGGTCTGGTCTGGGGTCTGTATTTATTTAGAGGTCTGGTCTGGGGTCTGTATTTATTTAGGTGTCCGGTCTGGGGTCTGTATTTATTTAGGGGTCTGGTCTGGGGTCTGCATTTATTTAGTGGTCTGGTCTGGGGTCTGTATTTATTTAGGGGTCTGGTCTGGGGTCTGTATTTATTTAGAGGTCTGGTCTGGGGCCATTATCTAGGCACTAATAAAGTTTAAAAAAAAACACAAAGACAATTCTTTTTTATTGAAATAAGAAATCCCCAACAAAACCCTCGTTAACCATTTTATTAAAATTTGAAAAAACGTAGATCTACGCAGTAGTCCAACGAATCGAAGACGTAGTCCAATCGGTACATCAAAATCTGCAACAACATAAAAAAACAGTTATCAATGTGAACAATACCAATACTTCTACTCACCTACACACATATATACACGCACACACACACACAAACAACCATACACAAACACTCACATATATACACAAACACAACAAGATATACACACACACACACACACACACACACACACACACACACACACATAAACAGACAAACACACACACACACACACACACACACACAACCATACACAAACACATACACAAACACACACACACACACACACATAAACAGACAAACACACACACACACATATACACGAACTCACACATATACAAACAAAAACACACATACCCAAACACACACATATACACATATACACAAACACACCCATATATACACAAACACACACACATAAACACACACACATATACAAACACACACAAACATCTACACACAAACATATACACAAATACACCCATATATACACACACACACACACATATACACAAACATATACACAAACACATATACACAAACACACCCATATATACACAAACACACATATAAAAACAAAAACAGACAAAGACACTTACCCAAACACACATATATACACAAACACACACATACACAAACACACACACTGTTTCTTTTAAATGCTGCTGTGGAACCCGCTCGATCCACTATATAAGGCTGCGCTATAGTGCAGCATTTAAAAGAAACAGGATCCTGTCCTGTCCATAGAGTTTAAGGCAGCACAGAGTATTTCAGGAGATGAGCGTGCAGATTCAGTGCTGCTATGAACTCTGCTCTTACCATTACGTAGCTCAGTCTGTTACCTCTCCTCCACTCCTGTCCTCAAGAACACCTTCACATGATTGGCAAGTCACCACGTAATGGTCAGAGCAGAGTTCACAGCAGCACAGAGTATTTCAGGAGATGAGCGTGCGGATCTTGTGCGGGGTGGTGACTTGCCAATCATGTGAAGGTGTTATTGAGGACAGGAGTGGAGGAGAGGTAACAGACTGAGCTACGTAATGGTAAGAGCAAAGTTCACAACAGCACAGAATCTGCACGCTCCTCTCCTGAAATATTCTGTGCTGCTGTGAACTCTGCTCTTACCATTACGTAGCTCTCAGTCTGTTACCTCTCCTCCACTCCTGTCCTCAAGAACACCTTCACATGATTGGCAAGTCACCACGTAATGGTAAGAGCAGAGTTCACAGCAGCACAGAGTATTTCAGGAGATGAGCGTGCGGATCTTGTGCGGGGTGGTGACTTGCAAATCATGTGAAGGTGTTATTGAGGATGGAGGAGAGGTAACAGACTGAGCTACGTAATGGTAAGAGCAGAGTTCACAGCAGCACAGAGTATTTCATTAGAGGAGCGTGCAGATTCTGTGCTGCTGTGATCAATGGGCAGACATTTGTCTGTTCACACGAGGCGTAATTTACGCGCCGCTGTCAAAGAAGTGACCTGTAACTTCTTTGGCCGTAATTGGATCCGTTATTCATTGACTCCAATGAAAAATAGCGCCAATTACGTCCGTAATGGACGCTGCGTTCAAGCGCCTGCATATGCCGTTACGGCTGAAATTATGGGGATGTTTTCAGGCGGAAACATCCCCGTAATTTCAGCCGTAACGGACGCTGTCGTGTGAACATACCCTTATAATGACAGCACGGCTCACAAAAGCGGCCGGCTGCCCGTGGCCGGCCGTGCTCGTAATTACGAGTCGTAATTACGAGCACGGCCCGTAAAATAAAAAAATAGAACATGTTCTATCTTTTTAACGGCACGGGCATCTTCCCGTGAGAAAACGGGGAGGTACCCGTGGCTAACAGAAGTCTATGGGCCCGCTATTTCGGGTCGTAATTACGACCCGTAATAACGGGTGTTTTTACGGTCGTGTGCATGAGGCCCTGTAATGACGGGTGGCTACATGTGTGCACCCGTCATTACGGCAGCGTTGCTAGGCGACGTCAGTAAATAGTCACTCTTCAGGGTGCTGAAAGAGTTAACTGATCGGCAGTAACTGTTTCAGCACCCTGGACAGTGACTACCGATCACAGTACCTGTTCATACTTACCGGGAACTCCCTGCTTCCTCCAGTCCGGTCTCCTGGCCGTTGCCTTGGTGACGCGTCCCTCTCGACATCCGGCCCGACATTCCTTGATGATGATGCAGCCCATGTGAGCGCTGCAGCCAATCACGGGCTGCAGAGGCCTCTGCAGCCAATCACAGGCTACAGAGGCCTCTGCAGCCAATCACAGGCTGCCGCGTCAGAAAAGAAGGTCGGACTGGAGGAAGAAGAGGGACTCGTCACCAAGACAACGACCAGGTACGTATGAAATGCTTTTTATTTTATTTTTAATCAGCAGCCTCTTTTCTCTATCAGTGATTGATAGAGACAAGTGGCTGCCGATTTGTATAATATTTTTCTGTTCAATCATTTTTATTAATTTTTTCAGAAAGAGTAGATGCATCATTTACATGTCGCAGCATGTTAAATATATATAGCAAAATTACAGCATCTTATTCATCGTGACAGCTTTGTGTCGGTAAGATAGTATAACAGTACAACAATATAACAAAACAACAACATCGCTAGCAGCTTGTATATCTTCAAAAGGTCTCTTATGAAGAAGAATGATAATAATAATATGGTATTAGTTGCTTGTGTAAGAGCTATATTTGGTGGCATAGAGGGCTGGTTATCCAGCAATTCCAGACGTTGGAAAATTTAGGAAAACTAAGATTGCCATATGCAATTATTCTCTCATAAGCATAAGAAGAATTGATTAGTAACAACAATTCCGCCTGAGTGGGTGTATCAGCACTCTTCCAATGCCTAGATACAACTAGCTTCGCCATAGCCAATATTTTACATGACAGTATTCTATCTTTCGGAGGGATGTCTTCCATATTTAAGAACAGTAGGGCTAATTGAGGGGATACAGGAATCCGTGTTCCAAACAAGGACTCTAGTAAAGCAAATACCTCTTTCCAATAGCTTAGTATTACTGGACATTCCCATAATACATGTAATAGCGTGCCTCTATTGCCACAACTCCTCCAACATGTTTCTGAAACATCTGGGAACATGATATGTAATTTATCCGGGGTGTAGTACCATTGTAGATGGGTTTTCAAAGCTGCTTCTACCTGGGAGCTGCATTGCAACGACCTGTGGATTTGGTTATATGCTTTCCTCCATTCTTCCTCTCCAAAAGTTTTACCCAACATCCGCTCCCATAATAAAACATTGTGAGTTTTACGAAAGTCAGTGTGCCCTGACAGTGTATCATAAACCCCTTTAAGTATCTTAGTATGTTTGGCCAGCAAGCTAAAAAGTTTTACATTACAGATAGGATGTAAATTTTTTAAGGTTGATATAAAGTGTCTGACCTGTAGATATTTATAAAAATCGCTTCTTGGAAGGGAGTATGAGAGCTTTAAATATTCAAAGGAGCTCAATACATCATTACAGTACAACTGCGATATTTGGGTGATTCCCCCCAACTTCCATTTGTTTAAATTTAAATGAGGAATGGCCAATTCCAATACTTCTAAAGGAATTTGTGAGTTGGTAAGAGGCGTACGATTAGTGGAGTGTTGTTGTATATAGGACCAACATCCTAAGGCTGCTTTAGTGAATGGGGATACTTGTGAAGGCGTGGCTATGTTCCAAAACTCGAGAAACATGAGGGCTTTCAAGCTAGAAGGATATACATATGATGTTTCTATTTGAACCCAAGGCACTGAGCGATCAGCCGCCCAACCCGGACTGAAAAGTGCCACCAAAGTGGAAGCATAATAGGCATAAATATCTGGTATACCCAATCCCCCTGATCTTCTATCCCTGGTCAAAATATGTGTTGCAACACGTGGCTTGCGAAAAGACCAAATAAATTTCATGATAGCTTGTTGGATACATTTAAAGAAGGATTTTGGAACGGCTATTGGGACCGTTCTAAACAGGTATAACAGTTTAGGCAATAATAACATTTTAAAGGCTGCAATCCTGCCTATCCAAGACACTTCAAATTTATGCAATCTAGCCATTTCAACCTGGATTGTTTGTAAAAGGGGCTCATAGTTAGATCTGTATAACGACTTGTGGGATTTTGTTAGAGTTATACCCAGGTATGTGATGCCTTTATCTCTCCAGTCAAATGGATATCTATACTTAAGGAAATGGAGTACAGAGGGAGAAATGTTTAGTGGTAATATTTGAGACTTCTGGGTATTTAATTTGTATAGTGAGACTTGTCCAAATTTCTGAATGCAATCTAAGGTGGCTTCTAAGGAATCCTCTGGGGAGGCTAAGGAAAGTATAATGTCATCTGCATATAAGGAGATTGTATGAATTTGGTTATCAATACATATACCATGAATATTTGTGTGTGTTCGTAGAATGTGGGCTAGGGGTTCCATAGATAGTATAAACACCAGGGGGGATAGAGGGCAACCTTGTCTAGTACCGTTTGTAATTTGGAAAGTATCAGACAGCACTCCGTTAGTATATACTTGGGCTGACGGGCACGAATATAGAGCTTTGATCGCATCAATTATACAGCCTTTGAACCCCATCTTTCCCAACGTGGAAAAGGCATACCCCCAATGGATACGATCAAACGCTTTTTCAGCGTCTAGGGCTAGCATTACCGAAGGTATCTCTGATTGTTCTATAATGTGTAGGATCCCTAGCACTCTACGAGTATTGTCTGAGGCCTGTCTACCCTTTATGAATCCTGCTTGATCTTCCTTGATCAGTGTGGGTAGTAGGGGGGCCAATCTCGTAGCTAGTATTTTTGCGTATATTTTAACGTCTACATTCAATAGTGAGATAGGACGAAAGTTTTGAGGGGCATCTATAGTTTTCCCTGGTTTCGGAATGGTGACGATTAAGGCAGCTTGGTTTTCGGCTGGCAAAGATCCAGAGTCCATTGCTTTCTGAAAGAATCTACACATATACGGCAATAATGTTTCCTGTAGTGATTTATAGTACATATTGGTAAGTCCATCTGGGCCAGGGGATTTGCCGTTGGGCATTAGTTTAAGAACATCAGAAATTTCCTTTTCTAAGAACGGTGCATTTAAACTAGCCAATTGGGTCTCAGAAAGATGAGGTAGATTTATTTTTTGCAAGAAGGCTTGGATGTCTACTTCCGACGGATGTGGGGAGAAAGGGTCTTTTTCCAAATTATATAAAGAAGCATAGAAAGCTCGAAATTGATTAGCAATGTCTGTGGGGTGTGTTATTTTCATTTGGGTGAGGGGATCTGTCAGATATGGGATCTTGGCTTTTTGGTATTGCGCCTTCAGTCTAGCTGCCAGCAGCTTGCCGGCCTTATTGTTCTGTGAGTAATACCTCGCTTTGGTTTTTTTGAGGTTCTTCTCGTAATCTGAGAGTAAACTGCATCTAAGGCGTTGTCGGAGAGTGAAAAGCTTTTCAGCGTGTTGTGGCGTCTGCCTAATTTTATTTTGGGTTTCCATGTGGTGAATTTCTGCTGTAAGGGAAGAGATTAAGGCCATTTTCTGTTTTTTAACTATATGTCCCAAGCGAATGAGAGTGCCTCTAATAAAGGCTTTGTGGGCATTCCATAGGGTAAAATCATTAATCTGGGAATTGTCGTTTTGTTGGAAGTATTCCCGAAGGTCACTAGCAATAGTTTGTTTATGTTCCGAATGGGACAGTAAAAAAGGGTTACATCTCCAGAGGTAGGTAGAGTTAGCTATATTACTTTCCTCAATTGTCAAGGTTATTACCGCATGGTCCGACCATTTAATGGTCTCTATAGAAGATTTTGTAGTAGAAAAGAGCAATTCTTTGTCCACTAGAAACATATCTATGCGGGAGTAGCTATTATGGGTTGTGGAGTAGAAAGAGTAATCCTTCTCTGTGCTATGTTGAGCCCGCCACACATCGTATAGTTCTTGTTTTAATACCAAAGGTCCAAGTTGAGCCTGAGATTGCCGCGTGGGATTCGTGGTGTCCAGAGAGACATCAGCTATAGCGTTAAAGTCTCCACAGATTACCACCCTTCCCTGGCGAAATTTGTTCACTATTCGGAATATTTTATGAAGGAAACGAATTTGGTGACGATTGGGAGCATAAACGTTTACAATTGTATAAGTTACGTTGTTAATCATGCAGATTAATATAATGTATCTACCATTTGGGTCAATATGGGCCTGAATCTTTTGGAAAGCTACAGAGTTTTTTATAGCTATTAAAACTCCCCTGGACTTGGCCGTGTAATGTGCTTGGAATGTATGAGGAAATAAATGGTGATTGATGCGATTCGCATCTGTTTGTAATAAATGTGTTTCTTGGGCACATAGAATATCACATACTATAGATTTTGCTTCTTGCCACATATGTGCTCTTTTATGCGGGCTGTTAAGACCGTTAACGTTAAGTGAGGCTAATTTAATAACCATTGTACCTATAAAGAGAAGCTGTGTGTTGTCTTATCTGAGGAGGTAATAATTTTGTTTCCCCCTTACCTGTATATTGTGTGTTCAGCTCATTAATTTTCTGCCGATCATATTCACAATAGGTTTCTCTGCTGCTAGCACAAGAATATAAAAAAGAAATAAACAAAGAACAATAGATTCTATATAAATCTAGCACAAACCATGAACAGATAAAACTGTTCATCAGAAAAGGGGCAAAGACAGTCAGCTTGATGTCGGGCCAACATGACCGCAACTACACCAATATTAGCTAAGCTTCGGTTAAGCCTTCGATGAAGAATATTCCGTCACGTCTTCGACCAGCCGAGGTAGGGGAGAGAAGAAGACACATATCGATTCTTTCATCTTTTGCGTTGCTTCCGATGATCCACCATCTGCCATTCATCTCTTATTCTTTGGGGGGGGTGGTTAGATGGTTGTTCTTGTATCTGTATCGTTATGTCCCAAGCTTTCAGCAATTCCACTCCCTCCGAGATGCTTCGGATCACGTGTAAAGAATTGTTCCTATGAATAATTAGGCGGACCGGGAATCCCCAGCGGTATAAGATCTTGTTGCCCCGTAGGGCATTTGTTATAGGGGCCAAACATTTTCGTAACTGCATCGTCGCCGCTGAGAGATCTGTAAAAATGGATATCATACTGTATTGTGGTGGCGTATCCTCTTTTTTCTTGAGCGATGACATCAATTGTTCCTTGATATGATAGAAATGAATACGGGCTATTACATCACGTGGTATTTCGTCCGCAAGATGTTTTGGTTTTGGAAGTCTATGAATTCGGTCTATAATAATATCCCTTGGGGAACATCCAGGAAGCATGGTTTTAATAAATTCTTGTGCAAATTTAAGCAGATCTGGCGCAGCGACCTCTTCAGGGATCCCTCTGATCTTAATATTGTTTCTACGGGATCTGTCCTCTAGGTCAGCCATTTTTGCTTTTAACTGAGTAACTTCTGCTTCTAGGCCGTAGTGTGCATCAATCACCTCATTATGAGACACAACAAAATCACTTAGTTTGGATTCAGCATGTTGAACTCTCAGTTCTACATCTTGTATTGCTGATGACAAGGGATGTAACATTTTAGCAAATCCTGCTTGCAGAGAGGTGCTAAGAGCCTGAAGCATGGTCTTCATTGCCAGCTCTGTGACCAAATTAGCTGAGGAGGGCATATCATCTAAGTTGTTTCCCTCTGACAAAGGGCCCCCAAGGGTTATACAATCTCCTACCTGAGTCGCTAGTGGTGCCGGAGAGAATCGTTTCTGCCTCTCTTGGGACGAACTCCTAGAGCTCGGCAATGGCGGCGACGGAGATGCAGAGGTAAGTGCAGACGATTGGAGATGGCGCCCCCGTCTTCCTGAATGAGCGAGGGCTGAAGCTGGGAAACCCTGTATCTATTTCCTCGTCTTTGCTGCAGTGAGTGGAGGAGCTGTCATCGGGACCGAGGCACTTCTCCTCTGAGTAGCTGTGGCCTTATGGAGGCAATGCGGTGAGTGTGAAGGTGGTTCGGAGGTAAGGGAGCCCGCCAAGGAGCACGAGTCTCCTCCATCTTGGATTTCTTCTGCCTGCCGTGGCGGGAAGAAGTCCGTGAGCTTGGTAGGTCTCGGAACGGGCCTCCGGCGTCTCGGCATGTCGGGTTAGTGCTCCGGTCTGTGTGGGGAGCTGATTTCGGCCAGAAGTTGTGCTGGTTCTGAGGCTTTAGTAGCTTTTTTGTAGATTCTGGTGCAGGAGCTCAGTACTCACGCGGCCATTCGGATCGACCGCCAAGCCACGCCCTTGTATAATATTTTTGACCGGGTTCGGTCAAAACGGGTTCGGCCGAACCCGGTGAAGTTCGGATTCGCTGCGAACCGAACTTTTCCGGAAGTTCGGACCGAAACCGGGTTCGGTTGTCCCGGTTCGCTCATCTCTACAAATTTATATAGTTTTATTTTTTACAAAATAATTTGTTTTTGTGACGCTGCATTCGAAGATGAACTGCATAGTTTTTCAATGCAACAGCACTTCATAGGGCGGGAAGGGGTTAAAACCCACTCTCTGAAGCCCCCCTTCAAGATACATTTCAACTAATCTGGTCCCCATGGCAGAAATCTGTCTTTCCATCTGGCACCTCCAGCAGACTCCTTTCAGTCTAGTTTGATTTCTTTTACCTCAGAGTTCCTCTTTTTCCCTTTTTTTAATTTCTTCTTTCCCTCTCCCCTTCTTCTCCTTCTCCCCCCACTTTTTTTGAACTATTTCTAACAGGAGCTGTGCACGATTAGAAAAATATGTCTGCTTTCTTCCAAATACAGCACCACACCTATCCACAGGTTGTATCTGGTATTGCAGGTTTGCTCCATTGAAGTGAATGGTAATGAGCTGTAGTACCACACACAACCTATGGACAGGTGTGGTGCTGGTTTTTGGAGAAAGCAGACAAGTTCTCTCATCCTGGACAACCCTTTGTCATGGATAGTTCTTGTGCGGAGATGCTCCCTGCATTATCCCTTTTCCTTTATGGCCGCTGATATGTTCTATTCAGCTTTATGGCCTCTGTGGTAAGTACACTGCCAGTCATTAAAGGGTTAACACTTCAGACCACTGTGGGTGACGTCACAATGTATGAGTTGTGCAGTGGTAATAAACTCCTGTAGTAATGATGATGAAGGTGCTGATGTCATAAATACAAATGTTTATGACATAAAGAAGATTCCATATTAGAAGGTTTTACTGCCACATTCAGCGCCATATTGGATGGGACTGAGGACCTTGAGCTTGACTTCCCCACCAATACCGACCTGATGTAATTTGGAGGTTCTATCAGGGAAACCCTTCACCCCAGACCACTTCTTCATCACAGTGATGCCATCCTCTTCATACGGGTTGTCTGTAATAGAGGGGGTTTCCAGCAGGAGATCCCCCTCTATTAGCCAGAGCGGAGACAGGTGCTACAAGGAGGCATCTGGAGGACCCGTCTCATCCGTGGATCACCCATTCATTTTAATGGGTGCCCAGGAAGAGAGACATCCGCCTAGCCAACCAGATCAGCCGATTTATGTGTTTTATGTCGTTCGTTCATTTGTAATGTCTTTCCTTGAAAATCTGAGAAAACGTACAAATTCTGCTACAAATGATATTTTGGCGCCTTCTAAGCCCAGAGGAAGGGCAATCCTCCAGCCATGGTTTCCCTAGAGGTTTCCCCCACAGGGGGTTTTTCCTTTCCTGCGTGCTGGAGGGTGACTCTTCATGAGTCGGAGGTTTGCCATTTTGGGTTTGGTCATATAATATAATAAAAGTTTTGATCATTTAACACCCAATTAGAATGTTTTGTGTCTTTATTTTGCATTCTTTGGTTTGGTGATTGGGATTCTGGGTCTATCACATATCACAAAATCATAAGGCTGGACATCTACTTCCCACACTGACATAGAATGGAGACAACAAGCGTTGCTGCACAATTAAGTGTACACATCCTTACATTAACCCCTTCCCGACATTTGCCGTATGGGTACGCCATGGAAAGCTATGACTTCCCGCAAATTGCCGTATCCAAACGCCAAATGTTTGGCACCGGCTCAGAAGCTGAGTCGGTGCCATCATCACCGGGATCTCAGCTGTATCTTACAGCTGACATCCGGCTGTAATGGCAGGGACTGAAATTAGCTTTGATCCCCGCCAGATCTAATACATTGCACTACGTAGGTAGTGAAATGTATTAGAAAAAAATCATCAGACAGTTGGAACTTCAAGCCCCCTAGTGGAACTTGGAAAAAGTGTAAAAGAAAGTATAAAAAAAGTGTAAAAAAAAAGTAAAAAAAATAAAAGTTTGATAACAATAATATTTTCTGCGTCCTATTAATTTCAATTGGAGCTCAGAGGTGGAAACCACTTGTAGAACATCAGCCCCCCACTCACAGTGAAATAACCATCAGGAGTATCCGCCCTGGAAACCACAGGGAATTCCACCTGAAAAACCGCACCAAATTTTAGTGCCGTTTTTTGGGCGGTATATCTCCTGCGGAAAGACCGCAGAAATCATTTTAAAAAAGCTTATACTTACCATAGTCATAGCGACGCGTATTCTGTTCTGAGCGCAGCCTGGCCTCCTGTGATGATGCTGCAGTACATGTGACCGCTGCAGCCTTTGATTGGCTGCAGCAGTCACATGGGATGGTATCATCATCCCCAGGGCCGATTCTAGCTTTTTTGCTGCCTGAGGCGAAAATGGAAATGGCGCCCCCCCCCCCCCCACACAAAAAAAATAAATAAAAATAAATTGTAAGTAAGAAACAACTTGTAAAACGAAACAAAAAAATTAAAGCTGTGTGAACAAAAAAATACATTAGGGCCTGTTCACATCACCGTTCGCTTCCGTTCCGAGGTTCTGTCGGGTGAACCCCGCAACGGAAAGTGAAAGTGACAGCACAGCTTCCATTTCAGTCACCATTGATCTCAATGTTGATGGAAACATCGCTAATGGCTTCCGTTCGTCACCATTCCGGCTGGTTTCCGGTTTTCCGACGGAATCAATAGCGGAGTCGACTACGGAATGGAACGGAATCGAACGGTGATGTGAACAGGCTCTTATTGAACATCATTGTTATGAACTGCAAGGTCTCATAATGCTACAGGCAATTGTGTAGTAAATATCCCTATATTGCCCCAGCTATAAATACTAGTAAAATGACCAGGGCAACGTGTATCCAAAATTCAAACACAAAAATGAAAGAACAATGTCAGTGTTCAAACTTGTGTCAGGGCTCCTTTAATGGCTCTTTACAGTCAGTATAGTAACACATGCGGCACTTTACAGTCAGTATAGTAACACATGCGGCACTTTACAGTCAGTATAGTAACGCATGCTGCTCTTTACAGTCAGTATAGTAACACATGCGGCACTTTACAGTCAGTATAGTAACACATGCGGCACTTTACAGTCAGTATAGTAACACATGCGGCACTTTACAGTCAGTATAGTAACGCATGCTGCTCTTTACAGTCAGTATAGTAACACATGCTGCTCTTTACAGTCAGTATAGTAACACATGCTGCACTTTACAGTCAGTATAGTAACACATGCGGCACTTTACAGTCAGTATAGTAACACATGCTGCTCTTTACAGTCAGTATAGTAACACATGTGGCACTTTACAGTCAGTATAGTAACGCATGCTGCTCTTTACAGTCAGTATAGTAACACATGCTGCTCTTTACAGTCAGTATAGTAACACACGCTGCTCTTTACAGTCAGTATAGTAACACATGCTGCTCTTTACAGTCAGTATAGTAACACATGCGGCACTTTACAGTCAGTATAGTAACGCATGCTGCTCTTTACAGTCAGTATAGTAACACATGCTGCTCTTTACAGTCAGTATAGTAACACATGCTGCACTTTACAGTCAGTATAGTAACACATGCTGCACTTTACAGTCAGTATAGTAACACATGCGGCACTTTACAGTCAGTATAGTAACACATGCTTCTCTTTACAGTCAGTATAGTAACACATGCGGCACTTTACAGTCAGTATAGTAACACATGCTGCTCTTTACAGTCAGTATAGTAACACATGTGGCACTTTACAGTCAGTATAGTAACGCATGCTGCTCTTTACAGTCAGTATAGTAACACATGCTGCTCTTTACAGTCAGTATAGTAACACACGCTGAACTTTACAGTCAGTATAGTAACACATGCTGCACTTTACAGTCAGTATAGTAACACATGCTGCACTTTACAGTCAGTATAGTAACACACGCTGCTCTTTACAGTCAGTATAGTAACACATGCGGCACTTTACAGTCATTATAGTAACACACGCGGCACTTTACAGTCAGTATAGTAACACATGCTGCACTTTACAGTCAGTATAGTAACACATGCGGCACTTTACAGTCATTATAGTAACACACGCGGCACTTTACAGTCATTATAGTAACACACGCGGCACTTTACAGTCAGTATAGTAACGCACGCTGCACTTTACAGTCAGTATAGTAACGCACGCTGCACTTTACAGTCAGTATAGTAACACACGCTGCACTTTACAGTCAGTATAGTAACACACGCTGCACTTTACAGTCAGTATAGTAACACATGCTGCACTTTACAGTCAGTATAGTAACACATGCTGCTCTTTACAGTCAGTATAGTAACACATGCGGCACTTTACAGTCAGTATAGTAACACATGCTGCACTTTACAGTCAGTATAGTAACACATGCTGCTCTTTACAGTCAGTATAGTAACACACGCTGCTCTTTACAGTCAGTATAGTAACACACGCTGCTCTTTACAGTCAGTATAGTAACGCACGCTGCACTTTACAGTCAGTATAGTAACACACGCTGCACTTTACAGTCAGTATAGTAACACACGCGGCACTTTACAGTCAGTATAGTAACACATGCGGCACTTTACAGTCAGTATAGTAACGCACGCTGTACTTTACAGTCAGTATAGTAACACACGCTGCTCTTTACAGTCAGTATAGTAACACATGCTGCACTTTACAGTCAGTATAGTAACACATGCTGCTCTTTACAGTCAGTATAGTAACACATGCTGCACTTTACAGTCAGTATAGTAACACATGCTGCACTTTACAGTCAGTATAGTAACACACGCTGCTCTTTACAGTCAGTATAGTAATGCACGCTGCACTTTACAGTCAGTATAGTAACACATGCTGCACTTTACAGTCAGTATAGTAACGCATGCTGCACTTTACAGTCAGTATAGTAACACACGCTGCACTTTACAGTCAGTATAGTAACACATGCTGCACTTTACAGTCAGTATAGTAACACATGCGGCACTTTACAGTCAGTATAGTAACACATGCGGCACTTTACAGTCAGTATAGTAACACATGCTGCACTTTACAGTCAGTATAGTAACACATGCGGCACTTTACAGTCAGTATAGTAACACACGCTGCACTTTACAGTCAGTATAGTAACGCACGCTGTACTTTACAGTCAGTATAGTAACGCACGCTGCACTTTACAGTCAGTATAGTAACACATGCTGCACTTTACAGTCAGTATAGTAACACATGCTGCACTTTACAGTCAGTATAGTAACACATGCTGCTCTTTACAGTCAGTATAGTAACGCATGCTGCTCTTTACAGTCAGTATAGTAACACATGCTGCTCTTTACAGTCAGTATAGTAACGCACGCTGCTCTTTACAGTCAGTATAGTAACACACGCTGCACTTTACAGTCAGTATAGTAACGCACGCTGCACTTTACAGTCAGTATAGAAGGGGCTGGACGGAGCCTGCAGGGCTGAAGGGGAAGCCCCCATGACCTCCCTGGTAGGGAAAGGGTTAACAAGTGAGGGAGAGTTGGGGGGGGTCAGGGAGGAGTCAGGGGGCCGTTGCTGCGCTTCCCGCTGTTTTCGGCATTGAGCCGGAAGCAGCGGGAGGAGTAGCACAGTAAGGACAAGCTCCCCGTTGCCCGCGCTCTTACATTATGGCAGAGGCAGTTTTGTTAGAGCAGCTGCGTGCTGCTGCTGTGCACCACGGTCCCGGATGGCTGGAGGAGACCGTGGCTGCATTAGCGAGGATCCCGGACGCCGTGTTGCCACGTCAGGCCCGGCGTTCGGGGTCTGTTGCAGGAGACAGGCTCCCCTCCCCCGGCCCCCTTCCTAGCATGGCGGCGGGGGGGAGTCGGCAACAACTGCTCCTGTCCGGAGCAGGCAGAGAGCGTTGCCGGGGGTGACGGCGACGCAGGCCGGGTCGACCCGTCCCTCCCGGCGGTCTCGACCTCCAGAGCGCCTCAGTCCTGAGGCAGTCCCGCGGACACGGCGTCGCAGAGGGAGCCCGATCTCGGACGCTGCAGGCCAGGCAGCTGGGGGGACCGCCCCTTCCCAGGCCCTGCATCCTGGCAGGAATCCCAAGCCGCGACGGGGTCCGGCGGTGAGCAGGGAGTCGCAGGCCGGGCTCCCTGTCACCCCTCCACCATCGGATGGAAGATTTGGAGGACGAGGTACGGCCGCCCCGCCTGGTGATGTTCCGGCCAGGGGGCAGGCTTCTTCAGGATCATCGAGACGGACGCCTAGATCTGCAGCGACGTCGAGGCAACAGGTCCGGTCGGAAGTCTGGGTTCCATCGGTCGGGCGGCAGGTTGCCGGCCCATCGGTCAGCGCGTCATCATCTCCGATCCGAAGATGTCGGTGGGATGGCCAGTCGTCTGCGAGAGATGAGCTGGAGGAAGGTGAACTGGACGTGTATCGTCGAGGTCAGGATGGTCCGGCTGACGGGAACACAGCGCCTGTGCGGCCCGGTGAGTGTGTAACTCCATCATTGTCATATCCAGCGATTTTTATGTCGGGTGTCGGTGGGGGGGCTGCTAGCGTCGCATCGGTTGCCGGTAGTGGCGCGGGCGGGCGCGATGGCGCGGGTCTGGCAGATTTAGTGGGTTGCTTGAGGGAGCTGGTCGGGCGCCTAGATAGGGCGGCGGCGCCGGTAGTTACGGAAGTGTCCCCGGCGGTAGTGTGGGAGGGCCCCAGGGACGTGGGATTGGTACAGGCGCGGCCCGTGCTGGCGGTTAGGGAGGCGGTCGCGGTGTCGGTACAGACCGAGGCACAAAAGGATGGCGATCGGGTGCGTATTGATGACCGTGCTCGGGGGGAGGTGTACGTTTGTTTCGAAGGTCCGTTGGGGGCGCATTTAAAGCAGGAGGTGCGCGAGCGGATCTGGAAGGACGAATATGTTGAGATTTTTTCTCTCTTGCCGCTCGCTAAATTTAATTTGGATAAGAGCAAGCGGGACGAGAGTAAAAAGGACGAGGAGGAACGGCGGCGGTATAGGCTTATCCCGCAGACGTTCGTTAATTGGTCGCAGGCGTTCGCCATATTGGCTAGTGTGATAGGGGAAAAGGCGCCGGAAAATTGTTCGGCGTTGTTTTGTTATTTTGATGCCATTGGGGAGGCTCATAGGGCGTATGGGGGTCAGGCGTGGCTGCGATACGATGAGCAATTCCGTCAGCGGAAAGCGGTTCGGCCGGCGATTCGGTGGGACCAGAAGGATATTGCTCTCTGGTTACGGGTTACGGCTCCGGTTAGGCAGTCCTTTCCCGGGAGCGCCGGCCAGGGAGGCCAGTCTAGTCAGGTTGGACAAAGCGGCGGGGGAAAGGCGGGTTTTTGCTGGCAATTTAATGAAGGCCAGTGTAAGTTCGGGGCCACGTGCAAGTTCAAGCACGTGTGTTCCGAGTGTAATGGTGCATCACACGGGGCGGCAAAATTTCTGCGGAAAAAGTGGTCAGGGAACCAGCCCTCCGCGGCTGGTCAAGGGGGTGTCGCCGGTGAGGGTGGAAAAGATGGCCCCTTATCTAAATGAGTATCCGGATAGGGCGGCGGCTAAGTTGCTTTCCGAAGGGTTTCGTGTTGGTTTTGTTATTCCTCCGCCTCCTTATGAGGTTCCGGTTACGCGGAGGAATTTAAAATCGGCTTACTTGCATGCAAAAGTCGTGTCGGAAAAGTTGTTAAAAGAAGTTTCGTTGGGCCGCATGTCGGGGCCGTTTGTTGAGTCGCCTGTAAAAGATTTAGTTGTGTCCCCGTTGGGTATTGTCCCTAAACGCGAGCCCGGAAAATTTCGTTTGATTCAACATTTATCGTATCCCAAGGGTTCGTCGGTAAATGACGGGATTGATCACGAGATGTGCTCCGTAGTCTATACCTCATTCGATAAGGCGGTGGGTTTAGTGCGGGCTGCGGGTCCAGGTGCGCTGCTAGCAAAAACCGACATCGAGGCGGCGTTCAGGTTGTTGCCTGTTCATCCAGAAAGCCAACGGCTGTTGGGTTGTTTTTGGGATGGGGCTTTTTACGTGGATCGGTGCCTTCCGATGGGGTGTTCCCTTTCTTGTGCATACTTCGAGGCATTTAGTAGCTTCGTAGAGTGGGTAACGAGGGGAGTATCCGGGGTCGACTCGTTGATCCATTGCTTAGATGATTTTTTGTGCGTTGGCCCGGGGGGTTCGCCGGTTTGCGGTAATTTGCTTCATGCACTACAGAAGGTGGCGAGGGATTTTGGGATTCCTTTGGCGCCAGAAAAAACGGAGGGCCCGGTAGCGACGATTTGTTTTTTGGGAATTGAAATAGACTCGTGGCAATGGAGTGTCGTCTCCCTGCGGATAAGTTGGGTGCTTTGAGGCTGGAGGTACGGCGGGCTTGTAGACTGAAGAAAATGACGCTGCGGGAGATTCAGTCGTTGCTGGGGAAGTTGAATTTCGCCTGCCGGATTATGCCGATGGGGAGGGTGTTTGGTAGGAGGTTGGCGGCGGCAACGGCGGGAGTGCGTGCGCCGCATCATTTTGTGCGGCTCAAGGAGGAGCACCGAGCTGATCTTCAGGTTTGGGATGACTTCTTGGGCCAGTACAATGGTCGCTCGCTATGGATGGCCCCAGCGCAGGATACGAGTGATTTGAATATTTTTACGGATGCGGCTGGGGCGGGCGGTTTTGGAGCTTACGGGGGAGATCCGTGGTGCGCAGGTCAATGGCCGGCTAGTTGGGTGTCCAGTGGACTCACGCGGAATCTGGCCCTGCTCGAGCTGTTTCCCATCGTGGTGGCGGCTACCATTTGGGGGGACAGGCTCAGGGATAAGAAGGTCCGTTTTTACTGCGACAACATGGGGGTGGTGCTGGCCATTAATAATATCACGGCGTCCTCTCCTCCGGTAGTTCAATTGTTGTGACATTTAGTGTTGGTGTGTTTGTCGTTGAACGCGTGGGTGGTGGCGGTGCATGTCCCGGGAGTACGGAATTGTATCGCTGATGCTCTTTCTCGCTCGCTGTGGGACCGGTTTCGGCAATTGGCACCGGGAGCGGAACGTCTCGGTTTGGCTTGTCCGGAACATCTTTGGGATCTGGTATCGGTCCCGTAGAACAACTGTTACAAAGGTCTTTGGCGCGCACGACGTGGAGTGCTTATGCTGCTTGTTGGAGGCAGTGGGAGGAGTGGGTAAGAGATTTGGGTGACGTCAATACGGATAGAGACAGGTTGGTGGCACTTTTGTACTGGTTAGGGGACGCCTGGGAGGCGGGGTTTTCAGTGGCAAAGGTGAACCGGTTCATATCTGCGGTGGCGTTTGGGTTTAAGTTGCGGGGCTTTCAGGATGTATCGAAGGAATTTCTGGTGTCGCAGGCTTTGAAGGGGTTGCACCGAGGTAGGGTGGAGGCGGATAGTAGAAGGCCTGTGTCGTTTGCTTTGCTTAGCTCGTTGGGCGGTTCATTAGCATCAGTCTGTCGTTCTGCAGACGAAATGGATTTGTTTCGGTTAGCTTTTTCGTTAGCGTTCTTTGGGGCATTTAGAATAGGTGAGTTGGTGTCGCCAAGTACCAAACAGGCAGGGGGGCTGAGATCTGGGGAGGTGAGCCTATTCGCAGATCGGCTGGAGGTATGGTTGCGTCGGTCAAAAACTGACCAAGTAGGGAAGGGTAAGCTGATAGTTTTGTTCGCCCTCCCGGGGTCGGTTATGTGCCCAGTAGAGTGCATGCAGGGTTTTACGCCAAAAAGGGGGTCTCCAGATTTGCCTTTGTTACGTCATGTGGACGGGTCGTTTTTTTCCAGGTTTCAGTTTGGAGCTGTATTTAAAAAATGTTTGACGGCGGTTGGTGTTGCGGCAGGCTCATATTCATCTCATTCCTTCAGGATTGGCGCAGCAACAGAAGCGGGGCGCTGGGGGTTGGATGATGAGGGGGTGCGGCGTATTGGTCGTTGGGAGTCCAACAGGTTTAAGTCCTATGTCCGCCCCCATATGTTATGAGGTTTGCTGTTAACGCTTTAAAATGTTATATGGTGGTGCCTAATTGTTTTTTCCGTTTCAGATTCGCCTCCGTGTTTGGTGTGGTTGATGGGTCATTCTTACGTGCACTGGGGGGCTTTGAGGGCAGACGTCCGCCCGGATGGTCGCCAGTTGCGCATTTCGCGACAGGATGCGGTTGTGCATTGGCTGGGATTTAGAGGTATGTCGTGGAGCAGGGTGTTGGCGGAATTCCAGACATATGCTCGGCTTGATAGGGTTCCGGAGGTTTTAGTGCTGCACGTGGGTGGGAATGACTTAGGAGTCCGCCCCTTTCGTGAGTTGGTGCGGGATATCAAACACGATATGTTGTGTTTGTGGGTTTCTTATCCCAAGTTGGTGATAGTGTGGTCGGACATAGTCCCAAGGAAACATTGGCGGTTGGCTAGATCTGTGGAGAGAGTCAATAAGGCTCGCATTAAAGTTAATCGGGCGGTGTCCCGTTTTGTGGCAAAAAGCGGGGGCATTTGCGTGAGGCACAGGGATTTGGAGTCAGGAGTGGGGAATTTCTGGAGGAGTGACGGTGTTCATCTGACCGAGGTTGGCATTGATCTTTGGAGCTTGGCGATAGCAGAAGGCATAGAAAGGGCGGTGGTGGTGTGGAGGAACTCACAGGCTTAAGGTGGTCAAGGCCTGTTTCGCTGTGGCGGGGGGAGTCCTTGAGGCCAGTCAGTACAAAATGGTGGGGGGGTCGCATCGGGGGTATGCGTCCCCCAAAAAAGGTACATGGTTGAAGACTTCATCGGGTGTTATCCCTTTGAAGTGGTCTTCTGGTAGAAGGTATATCACTTGAAGGCTTCATCGGGTGTTATCCCTTTGAAGTGGACTTCTAGTGGTCGGTATATCACTTGAGGGCTTCATCGGGTGTTATCCCCTTGAAGTGGACTTCTAGTGGTTGGAGCCATCTGCAGAGGTGAACGGTGCTTCCGAGCTGGTTTACGGCTGGAGGTAATTAGTGGTTTGCAGATGGCGAACTCGGTGTGTTCTTAAAAAAGGAATATCTGAAAGGGCTTCAAGGACTTCCCCTGCTCGGGTTAATGTTTACGTTAAATTGTTATTTACGTTTCTGACCCATGTTGGGTCATGTGAATTATTAGAAGGAATTCTCTGGTGGATTCCTAACTAGTTATCCGAAGGTTTCGGATTTAAATTGTTTTTATAAAACTGTAAAATTAATAAACGGCTGCTGTGGCCATTTCACATCCAACCTCGGTGTCACGTGTCTTTCCTAAAGGTGGGGGTGGGGGGATAGGATGGGGTAAGGGAAGGTTCGTTAACACACGACTCTACTTAGGCAGGTCAAGAAGGGGCTGGACGGAGCCTGCAGGGCTGAAGGGGAAGCCCCCATGACCTCCCTGGTAGGGAAAGGGTTAACAAGTGAGGGAGAGTTGGGGGGGGTCAGGGAGGAGTCAGGGGGCCGTTGCTGCGCTTCCCGCTGTTTTCGGCATTGAGCCGGAAGCAGCGGGAGGAGTAGCACAGTAAGGACAAGCTCCCACCCTCCCGCCCTTGGTTTGTTACGTGGTGGGTCTTTGCGTACGTCCGTATATGAGTGTTGTGTTTTATTTGTGTGCTTATTTAACATGTTTTTTCCTTTTTTCCGGAGTAGGTTCTGTTGTCATGGCAGCTGGCGGGGGGAGTCCTTGAGGCCAGTCAGTACAAAATGGTGGGGGGGTCGCATCGGGGGTATGCGTCCCCCAAAAAAGGTACATGGTTGAAGACTTCATCGGGTGTTATCCCTTTGAAGTGGTCTTCTGGTAGAAGGTATATCACTTGAAGGCTTCATCGGGTGTTATCCCTTTGAAGTGGACTTCTAGTGGTCGGTATATCACTTGAGGGCTTCATCGGGTGTTATCCCCTTGAAGTGGACTTCTAGTGGTTGGAGCCATCTGCAGAGGTGAACGGTGCTTCCGAGCTGGTTTACGGCTGGAGGTAATTAGTGGTTTGCAGATGGCTAACTCGGTGTGTTCTTAAAAAAGGAATATCTGAAAGGGCTTCAAGGACTTCCCCTGCTCGGGTTAATGTTAACGTTAAATTGTTATTTACGTTTCTGACCCATGTTGGGTCATGTGAATTATTAGAAGGAATTCTCTGGTGGATTCCTAACTAGTTATCCGAAGGTTTCGGATTTAAATTGTTTTTATAAAACTGTAAAATTAATAAACGGCTGCTGTGCCCATTTCACATCCAACCTCGGTGTCACGTGTCTTTCCTAAAGGTGGGGGTGGGGGGATAGGATGGGGTAAGTGAAGGTTCGTTAACACACGACTCTACTTAGGCAGGTCAAGTAACACACGCTGCACTTTACAGTCAGTATAGTAACACACGCTGCACTTTACAGTCAGTATAGTAACACACGCTGCTCTTTACAGTCAGTATAGTAACACATGCTGCTCTTTACAGTCAGTATAGTAACACACGCTGCACTTTACAGTCAGTATAGTAACACATGCTGCTCTTTACAGTCAGTATAGTAACACACGCTGCTCTTTACAGTCAGTATAGTAACACACGCTGCTCTTTATAGTCAGTATAGTAACACATGCTGCTCTTTACAGTCAGTATAGTAACACATGCTGCACTTTACAGTCAGTATAGTAACACATGCGGCACTTTATAGTCAGTATAGTAACACATGCTGCTCTTTACAGTCAGTATAGTAACACATGCTGCACTTTACAGTCAGTATAGTAACACATGCTGCACTTTACAGTCAGTATAGTAACACATGCTGCACTTTACAGTCAGTATAGTAACGCACGCTGCACTTTACAGTCAGTATAGTAACACACGCTGCTCTTTATAGTCAGTATAGTAACACATGCTGCTCTTTACAGTCAGTATAGTAACACATGCTGCTCTTTACAGTCAGTATAGTAACACATGCGGCACTTTACAGTCAGTATAGTAACACATGCTGCACTTTACAGTCAGTATAGTAACGCACGCTGCACTTTACAGTCAGTATAGTAACGCACGCTGCACTTTACAGTCAGTATAGTAACACATGCTGCTCTTTACAGTCAGTATAGTAACACACGCTGCTCTTTACAGTCAGTATAGTAACACACGCTGCACTTTACAGTCAGTATAGTAACACATGCTGCACTTTACAGTCAGTATAGTAACACATGCGTCACTTTACAGTCAGTATAGTAACACATGCTGCACTTTACAGTCAGTATAGTAACACACGCTGCACTTTACAGTCAGTATAGTAACACATGCGTCACTTTACAGTCAGTATAGTAACACATGCGGCACTTTACAGTCAGTATAGTAACACACGCTGCACTTTACAGTCAGTATAGTAACACACGCTACACTTTACAGTCAGTATTGTAACGCATGCTGCTCTTTACAGTCAGTATAGTAACACATGCGGCACTTTACAGTCAGTATAGTAACACACGCTGCTCTTTACAGTCAGTATAGTAACACACGCTGCACTTTACAGTCAGTATAGGAACACATGCTGCTCTTTACAGTCAGTATAGTAACACATGCTGCACTTTACAGTCAGTATAGTAACACATGCTGCACTTTACAGTCAGTATAGTAACACACGCTGCACTTTACAGTCAGTATAGTAACGCACGCTGCACTTTACAGTCAGTATAGTAACACACGCTGCACTTTACAGTCAGTATAGTAACACACGCTGCACTTTACAGTCAGTATAGTAACACATGCTGCACTTTACAGTCAGTATAGTAACACACGCTGCACTTTACAGTCAGTATAGTAACACATGCGGCACTTTACAGTCAGTATAGTAACACATGCGTCACTTTACAGTCAGTATAGTAACACATGCTGCACTTTACAGTCAGTATAGTAACACACGCTGCACTTTACAGTCAGTATAGTAACACATGCGTCACTTTACAGTCAGTATAGTAACACATGCTGCACTTTACAGTCAGTATAGTAACACACGCAGCACTTTACAGTCAGTATAGTAACACACGCTGCACTTTACAGTCAGTATAGTAACACACGCTGCATTTTACAGTCAGTATAGTAACACATGCGGCACTTTACAGTCAGTATAGTAACACATGCTGCACTTTACAGTCAGTATAGTAACACATGCGGCACTTTACAGTCAGTATAGTAACACACGCTGCTCTTTACAGTCAGTATAGTAACACACGCTGCACTTTACAGTCAGTATAGTAACACACGCTGCACTTTACAGTCAGTATAGTAACACACGCTGCACTTTACAGTCAGTATAGTAACGCACGCTGCACTTTACAGTCAGTATAGTAACACACGCTGCACTTTACAGTCAGTATAGTAACACACGCTGCACTTTACAGTCAGTATAGTAACACACGCTGCACTTTACAGTCAGTATAGTAACACATGCGGCACTTTACAGTCAGTATAGTAACACATGCGTCACTTTACAGTCAGTATAGTAACACATGCTGCACTTTACAGTCAGTATAGTAACACACGCTGCACTTTACAGTCAGTATAGTAACACATGCGTCACTTTACAGTCAGTATAGTAACACACGCTGCACTTTACAGTCAGTATAGTAACACACGCAGCACTTTACAGTCAGTATAGTAACACACGCTGCACTTTACAGTCAGTATAGTAACACACGCTGCATTTTACAGTCAGTATAGTAACACATGCGGCACTTTACAGTCAGTATAGTAACACATGCTGCACTTTACAGTCAGTATAGTAACACATGCGGCACTTTACAGTCAGTATAGTAACACACGCTGCTCTTTACAGTCAGTATAGTAACACACGCTGCACTTTACAGTCAGTATAGTAACAAATGCTGCACTTTACAGTCAGTATAGTAACACATGCGGCACTTTACAGTCAGTATAGTAACGCATGCTGCTCTTTACAGTCAGTATAGTAACACATGCTGCTCTTTACAGTCGGTATAGTAACACACGCTGCACTTTACAGTCAGTATAGTAATGCATGCTGCAATTTACAGTCAGTATAGTAACACACGCTGCACTTTACAGTCAATATAGTAACACACGCTGCACTTTACAGTCAGTATAGTAACGCACGCTGCACTTTACAGTCAGTATAGTAACACATGCTGCACTTTACAGTCAGTATAGTAACACATGCGTCACTTTACAGTCAGTATAGTAACACATGCTGCACTTTACAGTCAGTATAGTAACACATGCGGCACTTTACAGTCAGTATAGTAACGCACACTGCTCTTTACAGTCAGTATAGTAACGCACGCTGCACTTTACAGTCAGTATAGTAACACATGCTGCACTTTACAGTCAGTATAGTAACACACGCTGCACTTTACAGTCAGTATAGGAACACATGCTGCTCTTTACAGTCAGTATAGTAACACATGCTGCACTTTACAGTCAGTATAGTAACACATGCTGCACTTTACAGTCAGTATAGTAACACACGCTGCACTTTACAGTCAGTATAGTAACGCACGCTGCACTTTACAGTCAGTATAGTAACACACGCTGCACTTTACAGTCAGTATAGTAACACACGCTGCACTTTACAGTCAGTATAGTAACACACGCTGCACTTTACAGTCAGTATAGTAACACATGCGGCACTTTACAGTCAGTATAGTAACACATGCTGCACTTTACAGTCAGTATAGTAACACATGCTACACTTTACAGTCAGTATTGTAACGCATGCTGCTCTTTACAGTCAGTATAGTAACACATGCGGCACTTTACAGTCAGTATAGTAACACAAGCTGCTCTTTACAGTCAGTATAGTAACACACGCTGCACTTTACAGTCAGTATAGTAACAAATGCTGCACTTTACAGTCAGTATAGTAACACATGCGGCACTTTACAGTCAGTATAGTAACGCATGCTGCTCTTTACAGTCAGTATAGTAACACATGCTGCTCTTTACAGTCGGTATAGTAACACACGCTGCACTTTACAGTCAGTATAGTAACGCATGCTGCAATTTACAGTCAGTATAGTAACACACGCTGCACTTTACAGTCAGTATAGTAACACAGGCTGCACTTTACAGTCAGTATAGTAACACACGCTGCACTTTACAGTCAGTATAGTAACGCACGCTGCACTTTACAGTCAGTATAGTAACACATGCTGCACTTTACAGTCAGTATAGTAACACATGCGTCACTTTACAGTCAGTATAGTAACACACGATGCACTTTACAGTCAGTATAGTAACACACGATGCACTTTACAGTCAGTATAGTAACACATGCTGCACTTTACAGTCAGTATAGTAACACATGCGGCACTTTACAGTCAGTATAGTAACGCACACTGCTCTTTACAGTCAGTATAGTAACGCACACTGCACTTTACAGTCAGTATAGTAACACATGCTGCACTTTACAGTCAGTATAGTAACACACGCTGCACTTTACAGTCAGTATAGGAACACATGCTGCTCTTTACAGTCAGTATAGTAACACATGCTGCACTTTACAGTCAGTATAGTAACACATGCTGCACTTTACAGTCAGTATAGTAACACACGCTGCACTTTACAGTCAGTATAGTAACGCACGCTGCACTTTACAGTCAGTATAGAAACACACGCTGCACTTTACAGTCAGTATAGTAACACACGCTGCACTTTACAGTCAGTATAGTAACACACGCTGCACTTTACAGTCAGTATAGTAACACATGCGGCACTTTACAGTCAGTATAGTAACACATGCGTCACTTTACAGTCAGTATAGTAACACATGCTGCACTTTACAGTCAGTAAAGTAACACACGCTGCACTTTACAGTCAGTATAGTAACACATGCGTCACTTTACAGTCAGTATAGTAACACACGCTGCACTTTACAGTCAGTATAGTAACACACGCAGCACTTTACAGTCAGTATAGTAACACACGCTGCACTTTACAGTCAGTATAGTAACACACGCTGCATTTTACAGTCAGTATAGTAACACATGCGGCACTTTACAGTCAGTATAGTAACACATGCTGCACTTTACAGTCAGTATAGTAACACACGCGGCACTTTACAGTCAGTATAGTAACACACGCTGCTCTTTACAGTCAGTATAGTAACACACGCTGCACTTTACAGTCAGTATAGTAACAAATGCTGCACTTTACAGTCAGTATAGTAACACATGCGGCACTTTACAGTCAGTATAGTAACGCATGCTGCTCTTTACAGTCAGTATAGTAACACATGCTGCTCTTTACAGTCGGTATAGTAACACACGCTGCACTTTACAGTCAGTATAGTAACGCATGCTGCAATTTACAGTCAGTATAGTAACACACGCTGCACTTTACAGTCAATATAGTAACACACGCTGCACTTTACAGTCAGTATAGTAACGCACGCTGCACTTTACAGTCAGTATAGTAACACATGCTGCACTTTACAGTCAGTATAGTAACACATGCGTCACTTTACAGTCAGTATAGTAACACATGCTGCACTTTACAGTCAGTATAGTAACACACGCTGCACTTTACAGTCAGTATAGTAACGCACGCTGCACTTTACAGTCAGTATAGTAACACACGCTGCACTTTACAGTCAGTATAGTAACACACGCTGCACTTTACAGTCAGTATAGTAACACACGCTGCACTTTACAGTCAGTATAGTAACACATGCAGCACTTTACAGTCAGTATAGTAACACATGCGGCACTTTACAGTCAGTAAAGTAACACATGCGGCACTTTACAGTCAGTATAGTAACACATGCTGCACTTTACAGTCAGTATAATAACACATGCTGCACTTTACAGTCAGTATAGTAACACATGCGGCACTTTACAGTCAGTATAGTAACACATGCTGCACTTTACAGTCAGTATAGTAACACATGCAGCACTTTACAGTCAGTATAGTAACACATGCGGCACTTTACAGTCAGTATAGTAACACACGCTGCACTTTACAGTCAGTATAGTAACACATGCTGCACTTTACAGTCAGTATAGTAACACATGCGGCACTTTACAGTCAGTATAGTAACACATGCGGCACTTTACAGTCAGTATAGTAACACATGCGGCACTTTACAGTCAGTATAGTAACACATGCTGCACTTTACAGTCAGTATAGTAACACATGCTGCACTTTACAGTCAGTATAGCAACACATGCGGCACTTTACAGTCAGTATAGTAACACATGCTGCACTTTACAGTCAGTATAGTAACACACGCTGCACTTTACAGTCAGTATAGTAACACATGCTGCTCTTTACAGTCAGTATAGTAACACACACTGCACTTTACAGTCAGTATAGTAACACACGCTGCACTTTACAGTCAGTATAGTAACGCACGCTGCACTTTACAGTCAGTATAGTAACACATGCTGCACTTTACAGTCAGTATAGTAACACATGCTGCACTTTACAGTCAGTATAGTAACACACGCTGCACTTTACAGTCAGTATAGTAACACACGCTGCTCTTTACAGTCAGTATAGTAACACATGCTGCACTTTACAGTCAGTATAGTAACACACGCTGCACTTTACAGTCAGTATAGTAACGCACGCTGCACTTTACAGTCAGTATAGTAACGCACGCTGCTCTTTACAGTCAGTATAGTAACGCACGCTGCACGTTACAGTCAGTATAGTAACACATGCTGCACTTTACAGTCAGTATAGTAACACATGCTGCACTTTACAGTCAGTATAGTAACGCACGCTGCACTTTACAGTCAGTATAGTAACACATGCGGCACTTTACAGTCAGTATAGTAACGCACGCTGCACTTTACAGTCAGTATAGTAACACATGCTGCACTTTACAGTCAGTATAGTAACACACGCTGCACTTTACAGTCAGTATAGTAACACACGCTGCTCTTTACAGTCAGTATAGAAACGCACGCTGCTCTTTACAGTCAGTATAGTAACGCACGCTGCTCTTTACAGTCAGTAGAGTAACGCACGCTGCACTTTACAGTCAGTATAGTAACGCATGCTGCACTTTACAGTCAGTATAGTAACACATGCTGCACTTTACAGTCAGTATAGTAACACACGCTGCACTTTACAGTCAGTATAGTAACGCACGCTGCACTTTACAGTCAGTATAGTAACACATGCTGCACTTTACAGTCAGTATAGTAACACATGCGGCACTTTACAGTCAGTATAGTAACGCACGCTGCACTTTACAGTCAGTATAGTAACGCACGCTGCACTTTACAGTCAGTATAGTAACACATGCTGCACTTTACAGTCAGTATAGTAACACATGCTGCACTTTACAGTCAGTATAGTAACACATGCGGCACTTTACAGTCAGTATAGTAACACGCTGCACTTTACAGTCAGTATAGTAACGCACACTGCACTTTACAGTCAGTATAGTAACACACGCTGCACTTTACAGTCAGTATAGTAACACACGCTGCACTTTACAGTCAGTATAGTAACACATGTGGCACTTTACAGTCAGTATAGTAACACATGCGGCACTTTACAGTCAGTATAGTAACACATGCTGCACTTTACAGTCAGTATAGTAACACATGCGGCACTTTACAGTCAGTATAGTAACACATGCGGCACTTTACAGTCAGTATAGTAACACATGCGGCACTTTACAGTCAGTATAGTAACACATGCGGCACTTTACAGTCAGTATAGTAACACATGCGGCACTTTACAGTCAGTATAGTAACACACGCTGCACTTTACAGTCAGTATAGTAACACACGCTGCTCTTTACAGTCAGTATAGTAACACACGCTGCACTTTACAGTCAGTATAGTAACACACGCTGCACTTTACAGTCAGTATAGTAACGCACGCTGCACTTTACAGTCAGTATAGTAACATATGCTGCACTTTACAGTCAGTATAGTAACACACGCTGCACTTTACAGTCAGTATAGTAACACACGCTGCACTTTACAGTCAGTATAGTAACACATGCTGCACTTTACAGTCAGTATAGTAACACGTGCTGCACTTTACAGTCAGTATAGTAACACACGCTGCACTTTACAGTCAGTATAGTAACACACGCTGCTCTTTACAGTCAGTATAGTAACACATGCTGCACTTTACAGTCAGTATAGTAACACACGCTGCACTTTACAGTCAGTATAGTAACACACGCTGCTCTTTACAGTCAGTATAGTAACACATGCTGCACTTTACAGTCAGTATAGTAACACATGCTGCTCTTTACAGTCAGTATAGTAACGCACGCTGCACTTTACAGTCAGTATAGGAACACATGCTGCACTTTACAGTCAGTATAGTAACACATGCTGCTCTTTACATTCAGTATAGTAACACACGCTGCTCTTTACAGTCAGTATAGTAACACATGAGGCACTTTACAGTCAGTATAGTAACGCACGCTGCTCTTTACAGTCAGTATAGTAACGCACGCTGCTCTTTACAGTCAGTATAGTAACACATGCTGCTCTTTACAGTCAGTATAGTAACACATGCTGCTCTTTACAGTCAGTATAGTAACACATGCTGCTCTTTACAGTCAGTATAGTAACACACGCTGCACTTTACAGTCAGTATAGTAACGCACGCTGCACTTTACAGTCAGTATAGTAACACACGCTGCACTTTACAGTCAGTATAGTAACACACGCTGCACTTTACAGTCAGTATAGTAACGCACGCTGCACTTTACAGTCAGTATAGTAACACATGCGGCACTTTACAGTCAGTATAGTAACGCACGCTGCACTTTACAGTCAGTATAGTAACACACGCTGCACTTTACAGTCAGTATAGTAACACACGCTGCTCTTTACAGTCAGTATAGTAACACATGCTGCTCTTTACAGTCAGTAAAGTAACACACGCTGCACTTTACAGTCAGTATAGTAACGCACGCTGCACTTTACAGTCAGTATAGTAACGCATGCTGCACTTTACAGTCAGTATAGTAACACACGCTGCACTTTACAGTCAGTATAGTAACACACGCGGCACTTTACAGTCAGTATAGTAACGCACGCTGCATTTTACAGTCAGTATAGTAACGCACGCTGCACTTTACAGTCAGTATAGTAACACATGCGTCACTTTACAGTCAGTATAGTAGCACATGCAGCACTTTACAGTCAGTATAGTAACACATGCGGCACTTTACAGTCAGTATAGTAACACATGCGGCACTTTACAGTCAGTATAGTAACACACGCTGCACTTTACAATCAGTATAGTAACGCATGCGGCACTTTACAGTCAGTATAGTAACACATGCTGCACTTTACAGTCAGTATAGTAACACATGCTGCTCTTTACAGTCAGTATAGTAACACATGCTGCTCTTTACAGTCAGTATAGTAACACACGCTGCACTTTACAGTCAGTATAGTAACACACGCTGCACTTTACAGTCAGTATAGTAACACATGCGGCACTTTACAGTCAGTATAGTAACACATGCTGCACTTTACAGTCAGTATAGTAACGCACGCTGCTCTTTACAGTCAGTATAGTAACGCACGCTGCTCTTTACAGTCAGTATAGTAACACATGCTGCACTTTACAGTCAGTATAGTAACACACGCTGCTCTTTACAGTCAGTATAGTAACACACGCTGCACTTTACAGTCAGTATAGTAACGCACGCTGCACTTTAAGTCAGTATAGTAACACATGCTGCACTTTACAGTCAGTATAGTAACGCACGCTGCACTTTACAGTCAGTATAGTAACACACGCTGCACTTTACATTCAGTATAGTAACACACACTGCTCTTTACAGTCAGTATAGTAACACATGCGGCACTTTACATTCAGTATAGTAACACACGCTGCTCTTTACAGTCAGTATAGTAACACACGCTGCACTTTACAGTCAGTATAGTAACGCACGCTGCACTTTACAGTCAGTATAGTAACACATGCTGCACTTTACAGTCAGTATAGTAACGCACGCTGCACTTTACAGTCAGTATAGTAACACACGCTGCACTTTACATTCAGTATAGTAACACACGCTGCTCTTTACAGTCAGTATAGTAACACATGCGGCACTTTACATTCAGTATAGTAACACACGCTGCACTTTACAGTCAGTATAGTAACGCACGCTGCTCTTTACAGTCAGTATAGTAACACACGCTGCTCTTTACAGTCAGTATAGTAACACATGCTGCTCTTTACAGTCAGTATAGTAACGCACGCTGCTCTTTACAGTCAGTATAGTAACACATGCTGCTCTTTACAGTCAGTATAGTAACACATGCTGCTCTTTACAGTCAGTATAGTAACACATGCTGCTCTTTACAGTCAGTATAGTAACACACGCTGCACTTTACAGTCAGTATAGTAACGCACGCTGCTCTTTACAGTCAGTATAGTAACACATGCTGCACTTTACAGTCAGTATAGTAACACACGCTGCACTTTACAGTCAGTATAGTAACACATGCTGCACTTTACAGTCAGTATAGTAACGCACGCTGCACTTTACAGTCAGTATAGTAACACATGCGGCACTTTACAGTCAGTATAGTAACGCACGCTGCACTTTACAGTCAGTATAGTAACACACGCTGCTCTTTACAGTCAGTATAGTAACACACGCTGCACTTTACAGTCAGTATAGTAACACATGCGGCACTTTACAGTCAGTATAGTAACACATGCTGCACTTTACAGTCAGTATAGTAACACATGCGGCACTTTACAGTCAGTATAGTAACGCACGCTGCAGTTTACAGTCAGTATAGTAACACACACTGCACTTTACAGTCAGTATAGTAACACATGCTGCACTTTACAGTCAGTATAGTAACACACGCTGCTCTTTACAGTCAGTATAGTAACACACGCTGCACTTTACAGTCAGTATAGTAACACATGCTGCACTTTACAGTCAGTATAGTAACACATGCTGCTCTTTACAGTCAGTATAGTAACACACGCTGCACTTTACAGTCAGTATAGTAACGCACGCTGCTCTTTACAGTCAGTATAGTAACACACGCGGCACTTTACAGTCAGTATAGTAACACACGCTGCACTTAACAGTCAGTATAGTAACACACGCTGCACTTTACAGTCAGTATAGTAACACACGCTGAACTTTACAGTCAGTATAGTAACACATGCTGCACTTTACAGTCAGTATAGTAACACACGCTGCACTTTACAATCAGTATAGTAACGCATGCGGCACTTTACAGTCAGTATAGTAACACATGCTGCACTTTACAGTCAGTATAGTAACACATGCTGCTCTTTACAGTCAGTATAGTAACACATGCTGCTCTTTACAGTCAGTATAGTAACACACGCTGCACTTTACAGTCAGTATAGTAACACACGCTGCACTTTACAGTCAGTATAGTAACACATGCGGCACTTTACAGTCAGTATAGTAACACATGCTGCACTTTACAGTCAGTATAGTAACGCACGCTGCTCTTTACAGTCAGTATAGTAACGCACGCTGCTCTTTACAGTCAGTATAGTAACACATGCTGCACTTTACAGTCAGTATAGTAACACACGCTGCTCTTTACAGTCAGTATAGTAACACACGCTGCACTTTACAGTCAGTATAGTAACGCACGCTGCACTTTAAGTCAGTATAGTAACACATGCTGCACTTTACAGTCAGTATAGTAACGCACGCTGCACTTTACAGTCAGTATAGTAACACACGCTGCACTTTACATTCAGTATAGTAACACACACTGCTCTTTACAGTCAGTATAGTAACACATGCGGCACTTTACATTCAGTATAGTAACACACGCTGCTCTTTACAGTCAGTATAGTAACACACGCTGCACTTTACAGTCAGTATAGTAACGCACGCTGCACTTTACAGTCAGTATAGTAACACATGCTGCACTTTACAGTCAGTATAGTAACGCACGCTGCACTTTACAGTCAGTATAGTAACACACGCTGCACTTTACATTCAGTATAGTAACACACGCTGCTCTTTACAGTCAGTATAGTAACACATGCGGCACTTTACATTCAGTATAGTAACACACGCTGCACTTTACAGTCAGTATAGTAACGCACGCTGCTCTTTACAGTCAGTATAGTAACACACGCTGCTCTTTACAGTCAGTATAGTAACACATGCTGCTCTTTACAGTCAGTATAGTAACGCACGCTGCTCTTTACAGTCAGTATAGTAACACATGCTGCTCTTTACAGTCAGTATAGTAACACATGCTGCTCTTTACAGTCAGTATAGTAACACATGCTGCTCTTTACAGTCAGTATAGTAACACACGCTGCACTTTACAGTCAGTATAGTAACGCACGCTGCTCTTTACAGTCAGTATAGTAACACATGCTGCACTTTACAGTCAGTATAGTAACACACGCTGCACTTTACAGTCAGTATAGTAACACATGCTGCACTTTACAGTCAGTATAGTAACGCACGCTGCACTTTACAGTCAGTATAGTAACACATGCGGCACTTTACAGTCAGTATAGTAACGCACGCTGCACTTTACAGTCAGTATAGTAACACACGCTGCTCTTTACAGTCAGTATAGTAACACACGCTGCACTTTACAGTCAGTATAGTAACACATGCGGCACTTTACAGTCAGTATAGTAACACATGCTGCACTTTACAGTCAGTATAGTAACACATGCGGCACTTTACAGTCAGTATAGTAACGCACGCTGCAGTTTACAGTCAGTATAGTAACACACACTGCACTTTACAGTCAGTATAGTAACACATGCTGCACTTTACAGTCAGTATAGTAACACACGCTGCTCTTTACAGTCAGTATAGTAACACACGCTGCACTTTACAGTCAGTATAGTAACACATGCTGCACTTTACAGTCAGTATAGTAACACATGCTGCTCTTTACAGTCAGTATAGTAACACACGCTGCACTTTACAGTCAGTATAGTAACGCACGCTGCTCTTTACAGTCAGTATAGTAACACACGCTGCACTTTACAGTCAGTATAGTAACACATGCTGCACTTTACAGTCAGTATAGTAACACATGCTGCTCTTTACAGTCAGTATAGTAACACACGCTGCTCTTTACAGTCAGTATAGTAACACACGCGGCACTTTACAGTCAGTATAGTAACACACGCTGCACTTAACAGTCAGTATAGTAACACACGCTGCACTTTACAGTCAGTATAGTAACACACGCTGAACTTTACAGTCAGTATAGTAACACATGCTGCACTTTACAGTCAGTATAGTAACACACGCTGCACTTTACAGTCAGTATAGTAACACATGCTGCACTTTACAGTCAGTATAGTAACACACGCTGCACTTTACAGTCAGTATAGTAACACACGCTGCACTTTACAGTCAGTATAGTAACGCACGCTGCACTTTACAGTCAGTATAGTAACACACGCTGCTCTTTACAGTCAGTATAGTAACACATGCTGCTCTTTACAGTCAGTATAGTAACGCACGCTGCACTTTACAGTCAGTATAGTAACGCACGCTGCTCTTTACAGTCAGTATAGTAACACACGCTGCTCTTTACAGTCAGTATAGTAACACACGCTGCTCTTTACAGTCAGTATAGTAACGCACGCTGCACTTTACAGTCAGTATAGTAACGCACAATGCACTTTACAGTCAGTATAGTAACGCACAATGCACTTTACAGTCAGTATAGTAACACACGCTGCTCTTTACAGTCAGTATAGTAACACATGCGGCACTTTACAGTCAGTATAGTAACGCACGCTGCACTTTACAGTAAGTATAGTAACGCACAATGCACTTTACAGTCAGTATAGTAACACACGCTGCTCTTTACAGTCAGTATAGTAACACACGCTGCACTTTACAGTCAGTATAGTAACACACGCTGCACTTTACAGTCAGTATAGTAACGCATGCTGCACTTTACAGTCAGTATAGTAACACATGCTGCACTTTAGAGTCAGTATAGTAACGCACGCTGCTCTTTACAGTCAGTATAGTAACGCACGCTGCACTTTACAGTCAGTATAGTAACGCACGCTGCACTTTACAGTCAGTATAGTAACACATGCTGCACTTTACAGGCAGTATAGTAACACATGCGGCACTTTACAGTCAGTATAGTAACACACGCTGCACTTTACAGTCAGTATAGTAACGCACACTGCACTTTACAGGCAGTATAGTAACACATGCGGCACTTTACAGTCAGTATAGTAACACACGCTGCACTTTACAGTCAGTATAGTAACGCACGCTGCACTATACAGTCAGTATAGTAACACACGCTGCACTTTACAGTCAGTATAGTAACACACGCTGCTCTTTACAGTCAGTATAGTAACGCACGCTGCACTTTACAGTCAGTATAGTAACACACGCTGCACTTTACAGTCAGTATAGGAACACACGCTGCACTTTACAGTCAGTATAGTAACACATGCTGCACTTTACAGTCAGTATAGTAACACATGCGGCACTTTACAGTCAGTATAGTAACACATGCGACACTTTACAGTCAGTACAGTAACACACGCTGCACTTTACAGTCAGTATAGTAACACACGCTGCTCTTTACAGTCAGTATAGTAACGCATGCTGCTCTTTACAGTCAGTATAGTAACACACGCTGCTCTTTACAGTCAGTATAGTAACACACGCGGCACTTTACAGTCAGTATAGTAACACATGCTGCACTTTACAGTCAGTATAGTAACGCATGCTGCTCTTTACAGTCAGTATAGTAACGCACGCGGCACTTTACAGTCAGTATAGTAACACACGCTGCTCTTTACAGTCAGTATAGTAACACACGCGGCACTTTACAGTCAGTATAGTAACACATGCGGCACTTTACAGTCAGTATAGTAACACATGCTGCACTTTACAGTCAGTATAGTAACACACGCTGCACTTTACAGTCAGTATAGTAACACATGCTGCTCTTTACAGTCAGTATAGTAACACACGCTGCACTTTACAGTCAGTATAGTAACACATGCTGCTCTTTACAGTCAGTATAGTAACGCACGCTGCACTTTACAGTCAGTATAGTAACACATGCTGCACTTTACAGTCAGTATAGTAACACACGCTGCACTTTACAGTCAGTATAGTAACACACGCTGCACTTTACAGTCAGTATAGTAACACACGCTGCACTTTACAGTCAGAATAGTAACACATGCGGCTCTTTACAGTCAGTATAGTAACACACGCTGCACTTTACAGTCAGTATAGTAACACGCTGCACTTTACAGTCAGTATAGTAACGCACGCTGCACTTTACAGTCAGTATAGTAACACACGCTGCACTTTACAGTCAGTATAGTAACGCACGCTGCACTTTACAGTCAGTATAGTCTGGTCTGAGGACTGTAATTATTTAGGGGTCTGGTCTGGGGTCTGTAATTATTTAGGGGTCTGGTCTGGGGTCTGTATTTAGTTAGGGGTCTGGTCTGTGATTATTAAGGGGTCTGGTCTGGGGTCTGTATTTATTTAGGGGTCTGGTCTGGGGTCTGCATTTATTTAGGGGTCTGGTCTGGGGTCTGTATTCATATAGGGGTCTGGTCTGGGGTCTGTATACATTTAGGGTTCTAGTCTTGGGTCTGTATTTATTTAGGGGTCTGGTCTGTGATCTGCATTGATTTAGGGGTCTTGTCTTGGGTCTGTATTTATTTAGGGGTCTGGTCTGGGGTCTGTATTTATTAAGGGGTCTGGTCTGGGGTCTGTATTTATTTAGGGGTCTAGTCTTGGGTCTGTATTTATTTAGGGGTCTGGTCTAAGGTCTGCATTTATTTAGGAGTCTGGTCTGTGGTCTGTATTTATTTATGGGTCTAGTCTGGCGTCTGCATTTATTTAGTGCTCTAGTCTTGGGTCTGTATTTATTTAGGGGTCTGGTCTGGGGTCTGTATTTATTAAGGGGTCTAGTCTGGGGTCTGTATTTATTTAGGGGTCTAGTCTGGCGTCTGCATTTATTTAGTGCTCTAGTCTTGGGTCTGTATTTATTTAGGGGTCTGGTCTGGGGTCTGTATTTATTAAGGGGTCTGGTCTGGGGTCTGTATTTATTTAGGGGTCTGGTCTGGGGTCTGAATTTATTTAGGGGTCTGGTCTGGGGTCATTAAATATTTAGGGGTCTGGTCTGTGGTCTGCATTGATTTAGGGGTCTGGTCTGTGGTCTGTATTTATTTAGGGGTCTGGTCTGGGGTCTGTATTTATTTAGGGGTCTGGTCTGGGGTCTGTATTTATTTAGTTATCTAGTCTGGGGTCTGCATTCATTTAGGCGTCTACTCTGGGGTCTGTATTTATTTAGGGGTCTGGTCTGGGGTCTGTATTCATTTAGGGGTCTGGTTTGGGGTCTGTATTTATTTAGGGGTCTGGTCTGTGGTCTGTGTTTATTAAGGGGTCGGGTCTAGGGTCAGAATTTATTTAGGGGTCTGGTTTGGGGTCTGTATTGATTTAGGGGTCTGGTCTGGGGTCTGTATTTATTTAGGGGTCTGGTTTGGGGTCTGTATTCATTTAGGGGTCTAGTCTGGGGTCTGTATTTATTTAGGGGTCCAGTCTGGGGGTCTGTATTCATTTAGGGGTCTGGTCTGGGGTCTGTATTTATTTAGGGGTCTAGTCTGGGGTCTGTATTTGTTTAGCGGTCCGGGCTGTGATCTGTATTTATTTAGGGGTCTGGTCTGGGGTCTGTATTTATTTAGGGGTCTGGTGTCTGTATTTATTTTGGGATTTAGTCTGGGGTCTGCATTCATTTAGGCGTCTACTCTGGGGTCTGTATTTATTTAGGGGTCTGGTCTTGGGTCTGTATTCATTTAGGGGTCTACTCTGGGGTCTGTATTTATTTAGGGGTGTGGTCTGGGGTCTGTATTTATTTAGAGGTCTAGTCTGGGGTCTGCATTTATTTAGGGGTCTGGTTTGGGGTCTGTATTTAGTTAGGGGTCTGGTCTGTGGTCTGTGTTTATTAAGGGGTCTGGTCTAGGGTCAGAATTTATTTAGGGGTCTGGTTTGGGGTCTGTATTGATTTAGGGGTCTGGTCTGGGGTCTGTATTTATTTAGGGGTCTGGTTTGGGGTCTGTATTCATTTAGGGGTCTAGTCTGGGGTCTGTATTTATTTAGGGGTCCAGTCTGGGGGTCTGTATTTATTTAGGGGTCCGGTCTGGGGTCTGGATTTATTTAGGGGTCTGGTCTGGGGTCTGTAAATATTTAGGGGTCTGGTCTGTGGTCTGCATTGATTTAGGGGTCTGGTCTGGGGTCTATATTTATTTAGGGGTCTGGTCTGGGTTCTGTATTCATTTAGGGGTCTAGTCTGTGGTCTGTATATATTTAGGGGTCCAGTCTGGGGTCTGTATTTATTTAGGGGTCCGGTCTGGGGTCTGTATTTATTTAGGCGTCTGGTCTGGGGTCTGTAATTATTTTGGGGTCTGGTCTGTGGTCTGTATTTATTTAGGAGTCTGGTCTGGGGTGTGCATTTATTTAGGGGTCTAGTCCTGGATCTGTATTTATTTAGGGGTCTGGTCTGGGATCTGTATTTATTTAGGGGTCCGGTCTTTGTCTGTATTTTTTTAGGGGTCTGGTCAGGGGTCTGCATTTATTTAGGGGTCTAGTCTGGGGTCTGTATATATTTAGGGGTCCAGTCTGGGGTCTGCATTTATTTAGGGGTCTAGTCTGGGGTCTGTATTTATTTAGGGGTCTGGTCTGGGGTCTGTATTTATTTAGGGATCTAGTCTGGGGTCTGCATTCATTTAGGCGTCTACTCTGGGGTCTGTATTTATTTAGGGGTCTGGTCTGGGGTCTGTATTCATTTAGGGGTCTACTCTGGGGTCTGTATTTATTTAGGGGTGTGGTCTGGGGTCTGTATTTATTTAGAGGTCTAGTCTGGGGTCTTCATTTATTTGGGGGACTGGTCTGTGGTCTGTATTGATTTAGGGGTCTGGTCTGGGGTCTGTATTTATTTAGGGGTCTGCTCCGGGGTCTGTATTTATTTAGGGGTCTGGTTTGGGGTCTGTATTCATTTAGGGGTCTAGTCTGGGGTCTGTATTTATTTAGGGGTCTGGTCTGGGGTCTGCATTTAGGGGTCTAGTCTGGGGTCTGCATTTATTTAGGGGTCTGGTCTGGGGTCTGCATTTATTTAGGGGTCTGGGGTCTGTATTTATTTAGGGGTCAGGTCTTTGGTCTGTATTCATTTAGGGGTCTAGTCTTGGGTCTGTATTTTTTTAGGGGTCTGGTCTGGGGTTTACATTTATTTAGGGGTCTGGTCTGGGGTTTACGTTTATTTAGGGGTCTGGTCTGGGGTCTGCATTTATTTATGGGTCTGGTCTGGGGTCTGCATTTAGGGGTCTAGTCTGGGGTCTGCATTTATTTAGGGGTCTGGTCTGGGGTCTGCATTTATTTAGGGGACTGGTCTGGGGTCTGTAATTATTTAGGGGTCTAGTCTGGGGTCTGTATTTATTTAGGGGTCTAGTCTGGGGTCTGCATTTATTTAGGAGTCTGGTCTGGTGTCTGTATTTATTTAGGGGTCTGGTCTGGGGTCTGTATTCATTTAAGGGTCTAGTCTTGGATCTGTATTTATTTAGGAGTCTGGTCTGGGGTCTGTATTTATTTAGGGGTCCGATCTGGGGTCTGCATTTATTTAGGAGTCTGGTCTAGTGTCAGTATTTATTTAGGGGTCTGGTCTGTGGTCTGTATTTATTTAGGGGTCTGGTTTGGGGTCTGTATTCATTTAGGGGTCTAGTCTTGGGTCTGTATTTGTTTAGGGGTGTGGTCTGCATTAATTTAGTAGTCTGCTCTGGGGTCTGTATTCATTTAGGGGTCTGGTTTGGGGTCTGTATTCATTTAGGGGTCTAGTCTTGGGTCTGTATTTGTTTAGGGGTGTGGTCTGCATTAATTTAGTAGTCTGCTCTGGGGTCTGTATTCATTTAGGGGTCTGGTTTGGGGTCTGTATTCATTTAGGGGTCTAGTCTGTGCTCTGTATTTATTTAGGGGTCCAGTCTGGGGGTCTGTATTTATTTAGGTGTCCGGTCTGGGGTCTTGGATTTATTTAGGGGTCTGGTCTGGGGTCTGTAAATATTTAGGGGCCTGGACTGGGGTCTGCATTGATTTAGGGGTCTGGTCTGGGGTCTATATTTATTTAGGGGTCTGGTCTGAGTTATGTATTCATTTATTGCTCTAGTCTTGGGTCTGTATTTATTTATGGGTCTGGTCTAGGGTCTGCATTTATTTAGGGGTCTGGTCTGGGGTCTGTATTTATTTAGGGGACTGGTCTGTGGTCTGCTTTGATTTAGGGGTCTGCTCTGTGGTCTGTATTTATTTAGGGGTCTGGTTTGGGGTCTGTATTCATTTAGGGGTCTAGTCTTGGGTCTGTATTTGTTTAGGGGTCTGGTCTGTGGTCTGCATTAATTTAGGGGTCTAGTCTGTGCTCTGTATTTATTTAGGGGTCCAGTCTGGGGGTCTGTATTTATTTAGGGGTCCGGTCTGGGGTCTGGATTTATTTAGGGGTCTGGTCTGGGGTCTGTAAATATTTAGGGGTCTGGTCTGGGTTCTATATTTATTTAGGGGTCTGGTCTGAGTTATGTATTCATTTATTGCTCTAGTCTTGGGTCTGTATTTATTTATGGGTCTGGTCTAGGGTCTGCATTTATTTAGGGGTCTAGTCTGGGGTCTGCATTTATTTAGGGATCTAGTCTGGGGTCTGTATTTATTTAGGGGTTCGGTCTGGGGTCTGCATTAATTTGAGGGTCTGGTCTGGGTTCCTTATTTATTAAGGGGTCTAGTCTGGGGTCTGTATTTATTTAGGGGTCTGGTCTGGAGTCTGTATTCATTTAGGGGTCCGGTCTGGGGTCTGTATTCATTTAGGGTCTAGTCTTGGGTCTGTATTTTTTTAGGCGTCTTGTCTGGGGTTTACATTTATTTAGGGGTCTGGTTTGGGGTCTGTATTTATTTAGGGGTCTGGTCTGGGGTTTACATTTATTTAGGGGTCTTGTCTGGGGTCTGCATTTATTTAGGGGTCTGGTCTGGGGTTTACATTTATTTAGGGGTCTGGTCTGGGGTCTGCATTTAGGGGTCTAGTCTGGGGTCTGCATTTATTTAGGGGTCTGGTCTGGGGTCTGCATTTATTTAGGGGTCTGGTCTGGGGTCTGTGTTTATTTAGGGGTCTTGTCTGGGGTTTACATTTATTTAGGGGTCTAGTCTGGGGTCTGTATTTATTTAGGAGTCTGGTCTGATGTCTGTATTTATTTTGGGGTCTAGTCTGGGGTCTGTATTCATTTAGGGGTCTAGTCTTGGGTCTGTATCTATTTAGGAGTCTGGTCTGGGGTCTGTATTTATTTAGGGGTCCGATCTGGGGTCTGCATTTATTTAGGAGTCTGGTCTAGTGTCAGTATTTTTTTAATGGTCTGGTCTGTGGTCTGCTTTGATTTAGGGGTCTGCTCTGTGGTCTGTATTTATTAAGGGGTCTAGTCTGGGGTCTGTATTCATTTAGGGGTCTAGGCTGGGGTCTGTATTTAATTAGGATTCTGGTCTGGGGTCTGTATTCATTTAGGGGTCTAGTCTTGGGTCTGTATTTATTTAGGGGTCCGGTCTGTGGTCTGTATTTATTTAGGGGTCTGGTCTGGGGTCTGTATTTATTTAGGGGTCTGGTCTGGGGTCTGTAATTATTTAGGGGTCTGGTCTGTGGTCTGCATTTATTTTGGGGTCTAGTCTGGAGTCTGTATTTATTTAGGGATCTAGTCTGGGGTCTGCATTCATTTAGGGGTCTACTCTGGGGTCTGTATTTAGGGGTCTGGTCTGGGGTCTGCATTTATTTACGGGTCTGGTCTGGGGTCTGTATTTATTTAGGGGTCTAGACTGGGGTCTGCATTTATTTAGGGGTCTGGTCTGGGGTCTGTATTTATTTTGGGGTCTGGTCTGGGGTCTGCATTTATTTAGGGGTCTAGTCTGGGGTCTGCATTTATTTAGGGGTCTAGTCTGGGTCTGTATTTATTTAGGGATCTGGTCTGGGGTCTGTATTTATTTAGGCGTCTGTTCTGCGGTCTGTGTTTATTTAGGGGTCTAGTCTGGGGTCTGCATTTATTTAGGGGTCTATTCTGGGGTCTGCATTTATTTAGGGGTCTAGTCTGGGGTCTGTATTTATTTAGGAGTCTGTTCTGGTGTCTGTATTTATTTAGGGGTCCCGTCTGGGGTCTGGATTTATTTAGGGGTCTGGTCTGGGGTCTGTAAATATTTAGGGGTCTGGTCTGGGGTCTGCATTGATTTAGGGGTCTGGTCTGGGGTCTATATTTATTTAGGGGTCTGGTCTGAGTTATGTATTCATTTATTGCTCTAGTCTTGGGTCTGTATTTATTTATGGGTCTGGTCTAGGGTCTGCATTTATTTAGGGGTCTAGTCTGGGGTCTGCATTTATTTAGGGATCTAGTCTGGGGTCTGTATTTATTTAGGGGTCCGGTCTGGGGTCTGCATTAATTTGAGGGTCTGGTCTGGGTTCCTTATTTATTAAGGGGTCTAGTCTGGGGTCTGTATTTATTTAGGGGTCTGGTCTGGAGTCTGTATTCTTTTAGGGGTCCGGTCTGGGGTCTGTATTCATTTAGGGTCTAGTCTTGGGTCTGTATTTATTTAGGGGTCTGGTCTGGGGTCTGTATTTATTTAGGAGTCAGGTCTGTGGTCTGTATTAATTTAGGGGTCTAGTCTTGGGTCTGTATTTTTTTAGGGGTCTGGTCTGGGGTTTACATTTATTTAGGGGTCTGGTTTGGGGTCTGTATTTATTTAGGGGTCTGGTCTAGGGTTTACATTTATTTAGGGGTCTGGTCTGGGGTCTGCATTTATTTATGGGTCTGGTCTGGGGTCTGCATTTAGGGGTCTAGTCTGGGGTCTGCATTTATTTAGGGGTCTGGTCTGGGGTCTGCATTTATTTAGGGGTCTGGTCTGGGTTCTGTGTTTATTTAGGGGTCTGGTCTGGGGTTTACATTTATTTAGGGGTTTAGTCTGGGGTCTGTATTTATTTAGGAGTCTGGTCTGGTGTCTGTATTTATTTTGGGGTCTAGTCTGGGGTCTGTATTCATTTAGGGTTCTAGTCTGGGGTCTGTATTTATTTAGGGGTCCGATCTGGGGTCTGCATTTATTTAGGGGTCTGGTCTGTGGTCTGCTTTGATTTAGGGGTCTGCTCTGTGGTCTGTATTTATTAAGGGGTCTAGTCTGGGGTCTGTATTTATTTAGGGGACGAGTCTGGGGTCTGTATTTATTTAGGGGTCTAGGCTGGGGTCTGTATTTAATTAGGATTCTGGTCTGGGGTCTGTATTCATTTAGGGGTCTAGTCTTGGGTCTGTATTTATTTAGGGGTCCGGTCTGTGGTCTGTATTTATTTAGGGGTCTGGTCTGGGGTCTGTATTTATTTAGGGGTCTGGTCTGGGGTCTGTAATTATTTAGGGGTCTGGTCTGTGGTCTGCATTTATTTTGGGGTCTAGTCTGGAGTCTGTATTTATTTAGGGATCTAGTCTGGGGTCTGCATTCATTTAGGGGTCTACTCTGGGGTCTGTATTTAGGGGTCTGGTCTGGGGTCTGCATTTATTTACGGTTCTGGTCTGGGGTCTGTATTTATTTAGGGGTCTAGACTGGGGTCTGCATTTATTTAGGGGTCTGGTCTGGGGTCTGTATTTATTTTGGGGTCTGGTCTGGGGTCTGCATTTATTTAGGGGTCTAGTCTGGGGTCTGCATTTATTTAGGGGTCTAGTCTGGGTCTGTATTTATTTAGGGATCTGGTCTGTGGTCTGCATTGACTTAGGGGGCTGCTCTGGGGTCTGTATTTATTTAGGCGTCTGGTCTGCGGTCTGTGTTTATTTAGGGGTCTGGTCTGGGGTCTGCATTTATTTAGGGGACTATTCTGGGGTCTGCATTTATTTAGGGGTCTAGTCTGGGGTCTGTATTTATTTAGGAGTCTGTTCTGGTGTCTGTATTTATTTAGGGGTCTGGTCTGGGGTCTGCATTGATTTAGGGGTCTGCTCTGGGGTCTATTTATTTAGGGGTCTGGTCTGAGGTCTGTATTCATTTGGGGGTGTGGTCTGGGGTCTGTATTTAATTAGGGGTCTGGTCTGAGGTCTGTATTCATTTAGGGGTCTAGTGTTGGGTCTGTATTTATTTAGGGATCTGCTCTGGGGTCTGTATTTAATTAGGGGTCTAGTCTTGGGTCTGTATTTATTTAGGGGTGTGGTCTGGGGTCTGTATTTAATTAGGATTCTGGTCTGGGGTCTGTATTTATTTAGGGGTCTGTATTTATTTAGGGGTCTAGTCTTGGGTCTGTATTTATTTAGGGGTCTGGTCTGGGGTCTGTATTTACGGGTCTGGTCTGGGGTCTGCATTTATTTATGGGTCTGGTCTGGGGTCTGTATTTATTTAGGGGTCTGGTCTTGGGTCTGCATTTATTTAGGGGTCTGGTCTGCGGTCTGTGTTTATTTAGGGGTCTGGTCTGGGGTCTACATTTATTTAGGGGTCTAGTCTGGGTCTGTATTTATTTAGGGGTCTGATCTGGGGTCTCCATTGATTTAGGGGTCTAGTCTGGGGTCTGTATTTATCTAGGGGTCCGGTCTGAGGTCTGCATTTATTTAGGGGTCTAGTCTGGGTCTGTATTTATTTAGGGGTCTGGTCTGGGGTCTCCATTGATTTAGGGGTCTAGTCTGGGGTAAATAGGCTAAATAATTTTCCCTTAATAACCGGGTCAGTAACTCATCAGGGGTCTCCCCATTTTTCTGTAATTTTGGGTTTAATCCACGGTTCTCCTCTGTTTCATCTGGTGGTTCCAACAATCCCGAGGTAGATCTCGTTCATCGGGAACTGTTCACAGTCTGAGCCCAGGTTCAGAAGAAACTAGAGGCGTCCCAGAGCATACAAAAGCAAAGCACCACACACTTTTCAAAAAAGTGCCAAAGGCAGCGTAAACTGACCAAAAACTTTCCCGCAAATTGCGACTTTTGGGACTTTTCTATGCCAGATAAGCGGCTTAGCATGGTTAATAAATTCTCCTCTAAGGCTACAGACAGTAATACAATATTTTAATGCAAGGATGTGTACACTCAGTGTCTGACTGAGGTACCTTGGACCCACCAAAGGAAATAATTCTTGGGGGTCTACACTTCCACTATATAGAAATAATGTGAACACTCTTAATTGTGTACTAAAAACGTGTGTAGTAAAACAAAGACCAATATTCCCACCATATAGTGACAGATATCAGTCCTACACAGGCATTCTGCAGACCATATACACTACCGTTCAAAAGTTTAGGGTCACTTAGAAATTTCCTTATTTTTGAAAGAAAAGCACAGTTTTTTTCCAATGAAGATAACATTCAATTAATCAGAAATACACTCTATCCATTGTTAATGTGGTAAATGACTATTCTAGCTGTAAACGTCTGGTTTTAATGCAATATCTACATAGGTGTATAGAGGCCCATTTCCAGCAACCATCACTCCAGTGTTCTAATGGTACATTGTGTTTGCTAACTGTGTTAGAAGGCTAATGGATGATTAGAAAACACTTGAAAACCCTTGTGCAATTATGTTAGCACCGCTGTAAACAGTTTTGCTGTTTAGAGGAGCCATAAAACTGACCTTCCTTTGAGCTAGTTGAGAATCTGGAGCATTACATTTGTGGGTTCGATAAAACTCTCCAAATGGCTAGAAAAATAGAGCTTTCATGTGAAACTCGACAGTCTATTCTTGTTCTTAGAAATGAAGGCTATTCCATGCGAGAAATTGCCAAGAAACTGCAGATTTCCTACAACGGTGTGTACTACTCCCTTCAGAGGACAGCACAAACAGGCTCTAACCAGAGTAGAAAGAGAAGTGGGAGGCCCCGCTGCACAACTGAGCAACAAGTCAAGTACATTAGAGTCTCTAGTTTGAGAAATAGACGCCTCACAGGTCCTCAACTGGCAGCTTCATTAAATAGTACCCGCAAAACGCCAGTGTCAACGTCTACAGTGAAGAGGCGACTCCGGGATGCTGGCCTTCAGGGCAGAGTGGAAAAGAAAAAGCCATATCTGAGACTGGCTAAAAAAAAGGAAAAGATTAATATGGGCAAAAGCACACAGACATTGGACAGAGGAATAGACCTAAAAACGAACCAAAAATGGGACACAACCCTAAAGCAAGTAATGTACTCAAAAGATAAAAGTACAAAAAATCTTGAGGCGTTTATTCACCCATCCACTCCATCGATCCTCCACGCTCCTCATCATGTCTCTGGGTATGTGCACAGGTTTTTTCAGCCCTTTGTAGCCTCCACAATATTATGCTATTTCAGCCAGCCATATTTTTCTTGGCTACTTGAGCCTTTATACTGTCTGCATATGTTTTCTAGTAATAATTTTTTACGTACTACTGATTATATTGTACAGATTGTGCACGTATTATTACATGCACCACTTATTGTGCAGGCTACGTATACTGACATACTTTACACACTGCTCATCTAGCTGATTACATGGCACTATGTATGGGACTTACCTCCCCATACCCCCGGGTTTACCAATTACTTACCTATAAGGGTATGTTCACACGGCGGGGGTCCGTAACGGCTGAAATTACGGGGATGTTTCAGCCTGAAAACATCCCCGTAATTTCAGCCGTACCGGCATGTGCAGGCGCTTGAACGCCGCGTCAATTACGGCCGTAATTAGCGCTGCTATTCATTGGAGTCAATGAATAGCGGCTCCAATTACGGCCAAAGAAGTGACAGGTCACTTCTTCTACGCGGGCGTCTATTTACGCGCCGTCATTTGACAGCGGCGCGTAAATATACGCCTCGTGTGAACAGACAAACGTCTGCCCATTGCTTTCAATGGGCAGATGTTTGTCAGCGCTATTGAGGCGCTATTTTCGGGCGTAATTCGGGGCAAAAACGCCCGATTTACGTCCGTAAATAGGCCGTGTGAACATACCCTAATTGAGCGTGTGTTAGGTCTCTAGTGGACGGTTGATTCTGTTGGTTCTGGTCTTTTTCACCTGACCCTGTTGTACATGTCTCCGTGTTTATTGTATCAGATCTCTTTTCCCATTATTTGTCATTGTTATTATATTTAATAAAGATTTTTTGTACTTTTATCTTTTGAGTACATTACTTGCTTTAGGGTTGTGTCCCATTTTTGGTTCGTTTTTAGGTCTATACATTTAAAGGGACCCCAGTACACGCCATTACTGGTGTGAGGTTGTTGTTTAGGTTATTGGACACAGGAAGATTGGAAAAAAGTGTTATGGACAGACTAATCGAAGTTTGAGGTGTTTGGATCACACAGAAGAACATTTGTGAGACGCAGAACAACTGAAAAGATGCTGGAAGAGTGCCTGACGTCATCTGTCAAGCATGGTGGAGGTAATGTGATGGTCTGGGGTTGCTTTGGTGCTGGTAAAGTGGGAGATTTGTACAAGGTAAAAGGGATTTTGAATAAGGAAGGCTATCACTCCATTTTGCAACACCATGCCATACCCTGTGGACAGCGCTTGATTGGAGCCAATTTCATCCTACAACAGGACAATGACCCAAAGCACACCTCCAAATGATGCAAGAACTATTTAGGGAAGAAGCAGGCAGCTGGTATTCTATCTGTAATGGAGTGGCCAGCGCAGTCACCAGATCTCAACCCCATAGAGCTGTTGTGGGAGCAGCTTGACCGTATGGTACGCAAGAAGTGCCCATCAAGCCAATCCAACTTGTGGGAGGGGCTTCTGGAAGCATGGGGTGAAATTTCTCCCGATTACCTCAGCAAATTAACAGCTAGAATGCCAAAGGTCTGAAATGCTGTAATTGCTGCAAATGGAGCATTCTTTGACAAAAGCAAAGTTTGAAGGAGAAAATTATTATTTCAAATAAAAATCATTATTTCTAACCTTGTCAATGTCTTGACTATATTTTCTAGTCATTTTGCAACTCATTTGATAAATATAAGTGTGAGTTTTCATGGAAAACACAAAATTGTCTGGGTGACCCTAAACTTTTGAACGGTAGTGTAAGTGAATACAGTGCAGTGAAATTCAGTGACTCACAGGTGACATCTTCTCAGATTGGAGTCATTCATGTTCTCTTTTCTTCTTCATCCGGCCCAGAACGCCATGTTGACTTCCAGTCTTTTTCATCTCCAATGCCCAAGCGCGAACCACAAGATACATCATGAAAGTGTTGATGTAACCTGTATACCACGTTCACGTGGCCCAATGTGCCACGTCACAGCGTATTCAAATCATGGAAGCGTTCAGTCTACATGACTACCGCCCGTCACGGTGCGCATACCTTAGATCAAAATTTTGACATAAAACTAACTCTAAACCTCATAAGTTAATTTTCTTTAGCTATTATACTAGGATGTACAATTCTATATTAAAATATTATCATATTAGTCATGTGTCCTAGTATACCCACATCCAGCGATGGGTGGGATGGGTGAAACATAAAATAGTTTTCCATGAGTTTTGGACTGCGATGTGCTGCTGATCTATCCTTTTGGGGGTAATATACAGGGAATATGGGGGTTATATAAGGGACTCTCATCATCCCTGTATATACCAGCCATCATCCCCATATATAACCACCATTATCCGTGTATGTACCAGCCCACCATTATCTCGGTATAAAATCTCCATCACCCCTGTATATACCATTAGGGCGGGCACTGTCAGCTTGCTGTGGCGTGCGGGCATTGTGGCTAAACAAGAAGTAAATGGGGTGGGCATTGAGGACACCGTGGACCAATAGGATGCCTGAAACGCCGGTATATGGGAGAAGTCCAGCAGAATCTGAAAATATGCCTCCTGATTGCTTAAAGGCTATGTACACCTTTGCACTGTTTTTTTTTAAATTGTCTTGTATGTATTGTACAATATAAATCACATTTCTAATTGGTCTACCATTTGTCTTCTGTACCTGCAGTGTATTTCAGTTTATGGTCAGCTGCTGTATTCAGTTATCTCTCTTAGGCCCTGTTCACACCTGCGTTGGTGTGTTTCGTTGTTCTCTCCGTCAGTGGTGCAGAACAAAGGAATAACGGAAGCAACGGTTCAGTCGCACAACGGACACCGCCACCTGCCGACAGAACCCATTGACATTAGTGGATTTCCATTGGCCGTGATTTTACCAGAGACAATAGTGCAGATGTGAACGAGGCCTTATCTGTCAGTCATCACCCTAATGGCAAACTGAGCAGCTCCTCTTTTGCAGGCTCATGAACAAGCATTTACTGTGTAATCTACGCATGTGCATGGTCCTAGTTACTGCATACCTCCTAACCGTCCCGGATACAGCGGGACAGTCCAGGATTCCGGGCGGTGTTACGCTGTACCAAGCGGCCGGTGGTATGTCTTGGTGTCAACTGTATCTGCGTCCTCAGGATGCAGATACAGTTGAATCCAATGCTAATGTAAGGGATCGTCAGCTCCCTGCTTCTGTATTAGTACCACTCGCCGAGGAATTCCCGGGCACAGCGCTACTTTAAGTGCGGAGCCCCTTATCTCACTATCCATATATATACATTGCCGATGGTCTGGCCGGGGATTCCGCTCCTAGGTGGAACCCCTGATGTCACTGTCCATATATGTACAGTTACATCAAGGGCTCCTCCTGGAGTGCAATCCCTGGCCACAGCCTGCTCCTATAGGGAATGCCTTACGTCACTGTCCATATATGGACAGTGACGGCAGGGGCTCCTCCTGGAGTGGAATCCCTGGGGGGGTGGGCACCATCTACATGGGAACTGTGTGTGACACTATCTATATGGGCACTGGCGCTTTATATGTGTGCACTGGTACTAGAGGTAGCTAAAGGGGCATTAAACTGTATGGGGGCAGCTATTTGTCATAATTTCTAGCAACGCATTCCCTTTAATACTGGCGTTTCATACACCAGTCCTATTAAACAGTTTGCTGGAGTAAGATGCAACACATTTATTAACAGGCGAATGACTCTTAATAAATGTGTTGCATCTTTTAGTTGCAGTGTGGCCTGTCATCAGTACTTTCTACGTGCTGCGGCCTGCTGTACATTTAAAGTACATTTTTAAAATGTATTTTATTGTCTGATTGGGGGGGGGCATACAGTCTGATTGGGGGGAGGTATGGGTCTGGCACGGACATTTGCCTTGTTACGCCCCCCAGAGATAAATCTGGGTCGCACTATACATATAGATTTCTGCTATAATTGACATCAGTTACTGGCGTAAATTATAGTAAAATTGTTGGCCATTTCTGCTATGCCCCGCTCATTATTTGCCCCCAAAAATGTCGACATTTGCGCATTTTGTGAATTTTCTACGCTAGTAAACTGTTGTAGAAAGGTTAATATATTCCCCCCAAAGGCTACAGACCGTAATACAATATCTTAATGTAAGGATGTGTACACTTAATTGTGCAGCAACGCTTGTTGTCTCCATTCTATGTCAGTGTGGGAAGTAGATGTCCGGCCTTATGATTTTGTGATATGTGATAGACCCAGAATCCCAATCACCAAACCAAAGAATGCAAAATAAAGACACAAAACATTATAATTGGGTGTTAAATGGTCAAAACTTTTATTATATTATATGACCAAACCCAAAATGGCAAACCTCCGACTCACGAAGAGTCACCCTCCAGCACGCAGGAAAGGAAAAACCCCCTGTGGAGGAAACCTCTAGGGAAACCATGGCTGGAGGATTGCCCTTCCTCTGGGCTTAGAAGGTGCCAAAATATCATTTGTAACAGAATTTGTACGTTTTCTCAGATTTTCAAGGAAGGACAATACAATGAACGAACGAACGACATAAAACACATAAATCGGCTGATCTGGTTGGCTAGGCGGATGTCTCTCTTCCTGGGCACCCATTAAAATGAATGGGCGATCCACGGATGAGACGGGTCCTCCAGATGCCTCCTTGTAGTACCTGTCTCCGCTCCGGCTAATAGAGGGGGATCTCCTGCTGGAAACCCCCCTCTATTACAGACAACCCGTATGAAGAGGATGGCATCACTGTGATGAAGAAGTGGTCTGGGGTGAAGGGTTTCCCTGCTAGAACCTCCAAATTACATCAGGTCGGTATTGGTGGGGAAGTCAAGCTCAAGGTCCTCAGTCCCATCCAATATGGCGCTGAATGTGGCAGTAAAACCTTCTAATATGGAATCTTCTTTATGTCATAAACATTTGTATTTATGACATCAGCACCTTCATCATCATTACTACAGGAGTTTATTACCACTGCACAACTCATACATTGTGACGTCACCCACAGTGGTCTGAAGTGTTAACCCTTTAATGACTGGCAGTGTACTTACCACAGAGGCCATAAAGCTGAATAGAACATATCAGCGGCCATAAAGGAAAAGGGATAATGCAGGGAGCATCTCCGCACAAGAACTATCCATGACAAAGGGCTGTCCAGGATGAGAGAACTTGTCTGCTTTCTCCAAAAACCAGCACCACACCTGTCCATAGGTTGTGTGTGGTACTACAGCTCATTACCATTCACTTCAATGGAGCTAACCTGCAATACCAGATACAACCTGTGGATAGGTGTGGTGCTGTATTTGGAAGAAAGCAGACATATTTTTCTAATCCTGCACAGCTCCTGTTAGAAATAGTTCAAAAAAAGTGGGGGGAGAAGGAGAAGAAGGGGAGAGGGAAAGAAGAAATTAAAAAAAGGGAAAAAGAGGAACTCTGAGGTAAAAGAAATCAAACTAGACTGAAAGGAGTCTGCTGGAGGTGCCAGATGGAAAGACAGATTTCTGCCATGGGGACCAGATTAGTTGAAATGTATCTTGAAGGGGGGCTTCAGAGAGTGGGTTTTAACCCCTTCCCGCCCTATGAAGTTCTGTTGCATTGAAAAACTATGCAGTTCATCTTCGAATGCAGCGTCACAAAAACAAATTATTTAGTAAAAAATAAAACTATATAAATTTGGTATCGCCATAATCGTAACGACCCGCAGAATCAAGTTATCATGCAATTCATGCCGCCCGATGAACACTGTAAAATCAAAACAGAAATGGAGGAATTAAAGGTTTTTTTTCAATTCACCCCACAAAATGTAGGTTTTTAAAAAAAATAATTTTAATACATTATATGGTACATTAGGCCGCAGGGTAAATTCCACATAAACAGCGCCATTCATCGGTTAACTGTTTAAATGATACCAGTTCAAGTGACCTTTATCGAAAAACACCATAAGAAATGTTTTCACAATTAACCTTCTAATTGGGCCTAGCATGTGTGATACTGTCTGCTGAGCCATTGTATCTAAGCATATTATATGTGATACTGTCTGCTGAGCCACTGTCTCCTATCAAGTAGCAGAGCTATCAGGTGTCATAGTGTAATGAAACGGGGTAGGGAGACAGACAGGTGAGCCCTAATCTACCCGAAACTCAGTCCCTGCCTACTTGCACGGCCCGTCCTAAGTGACGGCGTACAACTGGGCGACGGTCCCTACGCTCAATAAGTGCAAGGCAGACAACACAAGACAAGGGCACACAGAAGATAAAGGGGGAGGTAGGGGCAGTTGCCCACGGAAACACTGTGAGCAACAGGCAGTGGTGAACGAGCCGAGACAAACCAGGAGAGTACGACGTAGCAAATCAGAGCAGGAGAATAGTCAGTCAAGCCAGGGTCAATAAGTAACAGCGGTCAATAAGGTAAATAGCAAGAATCGCAGAGCCAGGAAACCAGACAATCACAGGCAAGGAACATGCTGCAAGTGAGGGCAAAAATAGACCAAGGGCGGAAACTAGAACCGTCAGGCCAGGCTGTGATAGGTTCTCCCTCTCCTCAGCCTGCCAGCCTGAGTGGTAAGAGATCGCGTCACTCGAGCAGACCTTGGAGCTGATGAAGGCTGATTAACCCCGGGCATCGACACAGAACCTGTGTCTGGCAAACCTTTTACAGTACCCCCCTTTTTATGAGGGGCCACTGGACCCTTCCTAGGTGGGCCTGGCTTGTTGGGGAACCGAAGATGGAACTTGCTGAGCAATATATCGGCGTGAACATCCCGGGCGGGTACCCAAGTCCTGTCCTCAGGCCCGTATCCTCTCCAATGGACCAGGTACTAAAGGGAGCCTTGGACCATCCTGCTGTCCACAATCTTGGCTACCTCGAATTCTACCCCATCCGGAGTGAGAACAGGGACCGGAGGTTTCCTCGATGTAGCCAAGGACGGGGAGCAGCTTTTCAAGAGGGAGGCATGGTACACGTTGTGTATCTGAAAAGACGGGGGTAACTCCAGCCGGAAGGAGACAGGGTTGAGGACCTCAATAATTTTGTACGGCCCTATATACCGGGGAGCAAACTTCTTGGACGGAACTTTAAGGCGCAAATTTTTAGAAGACAGCCACACCAGATCCCCGACCACAAACAGAGGGTTAGTTGAACGTCTTTTATCTGCCTTAGTCTTTTTGATGCTCTGGGACACCTCAAGGTTCTTCTGAACCTGCGCCCAGACTGTGCACAGTTCCCGATGAACGACATCTACCTCGGTATTGTTGGAACCACCAGGTGAAACGGAGGAGAACCGTGGATTAAACCCAAAATTACAGAAGAAGGTGGAAACTCCTGACGAGCTACTGACCTGGTTTTTAAGGGAAAATTCGGCGAGGGGAATGAAGGAGACCCAATCATCTTGACAGTCTGAGATAAAACACCTTAAGTATTGTTCTAGAGACTGATTAGTCCTCTCAGTTTGGCCATTAGTTTCAGGATGGAAGGCCGAGGAAAAGGAGAGATCAATCTCCAGCTTCTTACAGAAAGCTCTCCAAAACAATGAAACAAATTGTACCCCTCTGTCAGAAACAATATTGACCGGAACCCCATGGAGACGCAGGATGTGTTTGACAAACAAGGTAGCTAACGTCTTGGCATTGGGTAGTTTCTTGAGGGGTGCAAAGTGGCACATCTTACTGAAGCGGTCTCCTACAACCCACACCACCGACGTGCCTTGGGACGGAGGCAGATCGGTGATAAAATCCATGGAGATATGGGTCCAAGGTCTCTGGGGAATGGGCAAAGAACATAGTAAGCCCGTAGGTCGAGACCTGGGAGTCTTGGACCTAGCACAAATTTCACAAGCGGCGACGCCAATTTCTCCCTAACCACGTCAGGATGCTGGTAAGCTCACTTCAGATTTTTTTATGGAAAAGGGGACCCTGTGAGGAGGGGAGGGGATACAAAAACCCACATTAAAACCATCAAACAACAACTGCGCACTGGCCCTGTCCGGATAACTATTTAGAAACCTGACCATCCTTTCCAGCTTCACTGGCGTCACCCCCATGACTGGTGTTAAAACCCCCACCCCCACCTCGTTTTCCCTTGCGCAAGCATTTAGATGCCCAGTGGGACGCCCCATTGCATTGAGCACAAAGGTGCTTGAACTTGCAACCTGCACCGAATTTACACTGCCCCTCATTGTATTGCCAGCACAGCCCGAGCTTTGCGTTGCCCCCTGAGCTGGATTGACCAGATTGGCCTGCTGCCCCCCCCCCCCCGCTCCCGGGAAAGGACTGGCCCGGTCGAACTGGAGCCGTTACCCATGACCAGAGGGCAATATCCCCGTGGTCCGACCTAATATTGGGCCGAACCGCCTTTCGTTGTCTAAACTGCTTGTCATAACGTAGCCAATCTAGCCCCCCGCATATACCCTATGGGCTTGCCCGATGGCATCCATATAGCAAAACAGGGGGGAGCAATGTTCCGGAGCCTTTTCACCAATAACACTGGCCAAAATGGCGAACTCTTGCAACCAGTTAACAAATGTGTTAGGGATAAGGCGGTAACAACGCTTTTCCTCCTCCTCCTTCTTACTCTCATCTCACTTCCCCTTTTCCAGATTAAATTTTTCCAGGGGCAAAAATGAAAACATTTCCACGTACTCGTCCTTCCAAATTTTTTTCCGAACTTGCTGCTTCAAGTGTGCCCCCAAAGGTCCTTCAAAACACACATAAACCTCCCCCCTGGCTTTATCGTCCAACCGAACACCATCAACCGCCGCCGCCGAGTCGGTCTGAACAGACACCGCCACCGATTCCGTATTTGCTCCTACACTCGAGGCGACCGCCGCCGGGGCATTAAACCCTACCCCACCAGCCCCAACCCATGCCGCCACAGGAGACCGCGAAGGGGGCTCGGTGACCCCAGTCCCGTCGAGCCGGCCTAACAATTCCTTGACGCAAACGACCAACTATCGCAGACTTTCCCCCCCACCCCCAACATTCCCAAACCCAGACCCCACATCACATACCCGCTCCTCAACCGCGGAACCCTCCCCCGAAACAGGAGACATAAGTATAGCAGGAAAAGGTAAAGATGGTGAAAACGACTCACCGAGCTGCACAGGTGCTGTGGACCCATCAGCTGGACCATCCTGTCCACGAAGCTCCCCATCCTCAAGGTCTTCGGCAGATCTGGTGCCAGATCCATGGCAGCATGCACAGGCGTGCTCAACGGCCGGTACCGAAGTGGGTGAGGGGCGGGCTCCCAAGCTCTCTCTCTCGTAGTCGACCGGCACCAGAGGGCCGGCAGCTCGCTGCCCGGAAGTCACCCTCGAAACAGACGACCTAGGCCTGCGGCCCAATGCAGGTCCCTTGCTTCCTCCGGATCGCCGTGGGGCTCCACCCCCAGCCGCCACATCACCAGGGGCAGCCGTCCGAACCATGGAACCCGGCGTAGAACTGGCGAGTGGAGTGGTGACCGGAAGTAGAGGCCGCACCCACCCCACTTCCGCTGGACTCCGCTGCGAAGTGGGATTCCTTCCGACCCTGGCACCGGCTGCAGTATCTGTGCTGCCAGACGCCCGAGCCGGAGGTTCCCTCACAGGGCTCCCTCTGTGGCACCGAGTTCGACGAGCCACAACGGGGCTCAGCCTTTCTGGAGGACACGAGCACCGGACGCGGCGCGAAGGAGAGACAGCCAAAGGTACCGGAGCGTTGGCCACCGCTGCAGCTTGTTCCTCCAACCAGGCGGGGCCGAATGCAGCAGCCGCCGCCCGCATCTGCTCAATGAAGTGATGCGCTGACATGCGGTAAGATGGCCGCCGGATGGGAGATACGTGGATGGATGTCTTACTCCGTGCGCTGCTCCCGACCAAAAGACCGGGAAGTCAGCGCACTTCCGGCTAACCCTCACCGGATCCCCTCCCTCTCCTAGACCATCCCCCTCCACTAACTCTCCCCTTTGGCTGTGACACCATCCTCCCTCCTATCCCCGTCATGTCTGGCCTACCCACCACTGTGGCAGAGTCCGTCCGGCCAGTGCTTTCTATGGTTTCGTGCTTGGGATTTTGGGTCTATCACATATCACAAAATCATAAGGCCGGACATCTACTTCCCACACTGACATAGAATGGAGACAACAAGCGTTGCTGCACACATCGATTACATTAAGATATTGTATTACAGTCTGTAGCCTTTGGGGGAATATATTAACCTTTCTACAACACTTTACTAGCGTAGAAAATTCACAAAATGCGCAAATGTCAACAGACCCATACCCATACCCCCAATAAGACTGTATGCCCCCCCCCAATCAGACAATAAAATACATTTTAAAAATGTACTTACCTCACCACTCCGTTTCTCCCTCCCGGATTCCCTCAGGCTCTTACAGCAGGCCGCAGCACGTAGAAAGTACTGATGACAGGCCGCGTTGCAGCTAAAAGATGCGACACATTTATTAAGAGTCGTTCGCCTGTTAATAAATGTGTTGCATCTTACTCCAGCAAACTGTTTAATAGGACTGGTGTATGAAACGCCAGTATTAAAGGGAATGTGTCGCTATAAAAAAAAAATTTTTCAGTTAAACAGTTAATATATAAATGATTACACATTGTTTTAATTTTTTTAATTTTTTCACAAGTCAGGAAATATTATAAATTAGATTCAAATTTATAACATTTCCATGTGCTGGTCACTAGAGGGAGCAATTCCCAAAATTGCAGCATTGGCATGTGGTAAAGCAACCTCATTGCCTTATTGTAAAGGATCTGCCAGGCACAACTTCTGTGTATACGCCCATAGGTAATCAGTCTGCACCTGAGTCTATGTCTCTGAGACTGACTCCATCTTCCACCACTCAGGATGGCAGGCTTAGGAGTGGGAGAGCCTATCGCAGCCTGGCCAGACTCAGCTAGCTCCCGCCCTCTGTCTATTTATACCTGCCTTTCCTGTTCCTCCTTTGCTTGTGATTTCTTCTCGTGTGGTTTCCTGGCCCAGCTACAGATTCTGCTATTTGATCCTGTTCTATACTGACCCTGGCTTACTGACTACTCTCCTGCTCTGCGTTTGGTACCTCGTTCTCTCCTGGTTTGACTCGGCTCGTTCACCACTCTTGTTGCTCACGGTGTTGCCGTGGGCAACTGCCCCTTTTCCCTTAGCTTTGTGTACCCTTGTCTGTTTGTCTCGTGCACTTACTGAGCGTAGGGACCGCCGTCCAGTTGTACCCCGTCGCCTAGGGCGGGTCGTTGCAAGTAGGCAGGGACAGAGTGGCGGGTAGATTAGGGCTCACTTGTCCGTTTCCCTACCCCCGTCATTACACTTATGCTGCAAATTTGTAGTAGACACACTCGCGCTAGTGTCCTCCCAGAATCCCCCCTCCTTTATCCTGGCTAGTGCCAGGAGAAAGGAGGTGGTTGAATGTTCACACCTCCTACACTGTGTGCCGCCATTTTCTGAGCGAATGCACAGTGTAGGAGGATTAGATACAGTGATCATTAGACAGTATAACATTAACATACACACACACATCACATACACAAACATAACTTACCTACTCCTGCCGCCTCCGCCCTGCCGCTCCTAGTCCTTGCGTCTGCGCTGCCTTCAACATATGGCCAGAAGCCGCGACTGGAAGTCATCATCTTACTGTACGGCCGTGGTTTCCGGTCCACATGAAAATGGTGCCGGATGTCGCTCTACCAAAGACCTTCCTTCTGGTCTGTGTGGGAGCGGCGCATGCGCCGTTCCCACACAGACGGTGTACGCTATAGTGAATGGAACGGCTCCCGTTCTCATTCTCTATGGGGATGTATGTGCCGTATTCCATCTCTGTATGCGTCGTTAATGGACAGATACAGAGATGAAAAAAAAAATGGCAGCCCCCATAGAGAAGTAAAAGAAAGAAAAAAGTACAACACAAAAACACAAATAAATACAATTTATTTTAATGACATACTAAAAGCAATATTATATAAAAAAAAAAAATTCCGTGACGCCTTCCCTTTAAAGGGGTTTTCCACGTTCTGACAACTGATGACCTATCCACTGGATAGGTCATCAGTATATGATCGGTGCGTGTTCGACACCTGGACCCCGCACCGATTCGTCACTCCAGCTGCCTCCGGGCACCGGACAACACTGCCGGAAGCAGATGGCTCCTGTCAAAGAATAGAGGCCAAGCTGCAGTTCTGCCGAACGGCCGCTATGCAGTGATCGGAGCCATTTGCTTCCGGCAGTGTTGTCCAGAGCCCGGAGGCAGCTGGACTGGCAGATCAGTGCGGGGTCTGATGTAGTAACGATTGTTGGCCCCCATACATTACCAATGATTGCTCCTTGTGACACGCTGTATCGTCGATTGGCGCTGGTTTTCATGGTCAGTATCGGGACGTCTAAAAGGACCTTTATTTCCTCAGACACCACCATAACTAGGCATTGGAACCAACCCTTCCACCTTAGCGGGTAAAGATGTACATGCTAAAAGGTTCATTATATACACATAAGGGCTAAAGGTGAAAACACAGAGGTGCTCACCATATATCCAGCGTATAACTGTGTCCTCCAAATCTTACGGAGCAGGATTTGTTCTAGATTCCTGTTTATATCTCAGACACGTTCATACCATTTTAGACAATGAATCGACATATCGCAAACTTGTGGCGAAACCAAGCACTGCATGTAAAGAATCTTTAAAAAATCTGCTAGAAGAAGGAATTGGATTAGGAGTATTAGCCAAGAAACAGGCAGAATACTTACTGATAGAATTCCCTATTGTTCCCATATTCCATGGGATGCCAAAAATCCATAACTTTGCATGGTCTTGAAACTTGGGTTATCTGTGACGTAGTTGGCTAGTACCCCTGCAAACAGGCCTGCCATCAGGGTAGTACCGCTGGTACTACTGTCAGGGGCCTGGCCACAAAAGTAAAATAAAGTGGGCAGCCGCCGCTCATCAAGGTTATGATCAGAGGTAATTGGTTTGTAGAAAGGAATGGGACCCATGCAGGGGCCAGAAGCAGCGGCCGGCTCTGCAACTTGGTGAGTGACTGTTTTAAAGCAGAAGTTTCAGTTTAATTATTTTTTTTTATGTTGCCCCTCTGCCCCACCTTCCCACCTGTCTCTCTCCCCTTCCCCTCCCCAGACCCCAGTCAAGCGTCATATTCACTCTGGCCCAACTCCCGCCTCGTCCACTTTCCGTTCTCTTAGCCTACTCCTCCGCCTTCATCCTGGTATAATAGCTAAAGAAAATTACCTTATGAGGTTTAGAGTTAGTTAGTTATATGTCGAAATTTTGATCTAAGGTTTGCACACCATGACGGTCGGTAGTCATGTAGACCGGACGCTTCCATGATTTGAATACGCTGTGACGTGGCACATTGGGTCACAGGAACGTGGTGTAAAGGATCTGCCAGACACAGCTTCTGTGTCGACGCCCGTGGTTAATCAGTCTGCACCTGCTCCTAGGTCTCATAGAGTGACTCGATTTGCTACCACTCTGGTAGGCTCAGAAGTGGGAGAACCTATCACAGCCTGGCCAGACGGTTCTAGCTCCCGCCCTCGGTCTATTTATACCTTCATTTCCTGCTTGTCTTTCCCTGTGATTCTTTCCTGTTTCCTGGCTCTGCTGCTCCTGCTATTATTATTGACCTTGCTTCATTTTGACCCTGGCTTTACTGACTACACTCATGCTCTGCGTTTGGTACCCCGTACACTCCTGGTTTGACTCGGCTCGTTCACTACGCATGTTGCTCTTGGTGTTGCCATGGGAAACTGCCCCATTTCCCTTAGCTTCTGTGTACCCTTGTCTGTTTGTCTGTTGTGCACATATTGAGCATAGGGACCGTCGCCCAGTTGTACACCGTCGCCTAGGACGGGCCGTGGAAGTAGGCAGGGACTGAGTGGCAGGTAGATTAGGGCTCACCTGTCTGTCTCCCTACCCAGTCATTACATAATCACAGGCCCATATACCTTTTCTAAACTGGTCCCTGACACAACTATGGATCCCCTTGAGACCCTGGCTCAGCAAATGCAGGGCCTCTCCCTACAGATCCAAGCCCTGGCTCAGAGGTGCAACCAGCATGATGCTACCCTGGTAGTGCCCCACCTCACTTTTTTCTCCTTTCGGGAGAGTTGTAGGCTCTATTTCCATCTAAGGCCCCACTCCTCAGGTACTGAGAGCCAGCGAGTGGGTATAATTATGTCCCGGCTCCAGGACGGGCCCCAAGAATGGGCCTTCTCCTTGGCTCCTGACGCCCCTGAACTTTCCTCTGTTGATCTTTTTTTTTCTGCTCTCGGGCTCATATATGACAAGACTGACAAGACTGCTTTTGCCGAGAGTCAGCTGGTGACCTTACGTCAGGGTAAGACACCCGTTGAGGAGTACTGTTCTGACTTTAGAAAGTGGTGTGTAGCTTCTCGGTGGAATGACCCTGCCTTGAGGTGCTAGTTTAGATTGGGTCTGTCGAACGCCCTGAAAGACCTGTTAGTTAGCTATCCCTCTTCTGACTCCCTAGATCAGGTTATGGCTTTAGCGGTACGTCTTGACCGACGTCTCAGGGAACGACGACTTGAACGTTTTTGTGCTTTCTCCTCAGCCTCCCCCATGATGGCTCCTGAGGTTCTGTTGCTTCGTTCTTCCACGGAAAACTCGGATGAACCAATGCAACTCGGGGCCTCCGTGTCTCCCCAACAACGTAGAGAGCTCCGCAGGAAGAATGGTCTCTGCTTCTACTGTAGGGATGACAAGCATCAAGTGAACAACTGCCCTAGGCGTAAGAATAAGCAGCCGGAAGAACTTCCGCGCCTAAGTGACCATCGGGGAGGTCACTTGTGCGCACAGGTATTTCCCGTAAATATGAAACCTAAAAAGATCTTGCTTCCCTTTCAGGTCTCTTTTGAGGGCAGGTCTGCTACCGGCAGTGCCATCGTGGTTTTAGTGTCTTCTGATAATATTATGTCTGTGGAATTTGCTATGTTTCTAGCTATGCCATTGATTGATTTGCCTAAACCTGTCCCGGTAGTGGGTATCGACTCCACTCCACTTGCTAATGGTTATTTTACACAGCATACCCCTGTTTTTGAACTCTTTGTTGGCTCCATGCATTTGGAGCAGTACTCTGTACTGTTGATGCAGGGATTATCGTCTGATTTGGTTTTAGGCCTTCCCTGGTTGTAGTTTCATAATCCCACGTTTGACTGGAATACTGGGGATCTTACCAAATGGGGTAATGAATGTTTGACGTCATGTTTTTCTGTTAATTCTATTTCTCCCCCTGAGGAGGTGAACACGCTACCTGAGTTTGTTCAGGACTTCTCTGATGTTTTCTCTAAGGAGGCCTCCGAAGTGTTACCTCCTCATAGAGAATACGATTACGCTATCGATTTGGTACCAGGAGCTAAGCTACCTAAGGGTAGGATATTTAATCTCTCTTGTCCCGAACGTGAAGCCATGAGAAAGTATATCCAGGAATGCCTGGCCAAGGGTTACATTCGCCCCTCTACTTCTCCGGTAGGTGCTGGCTTCTTCTTCGTAGGGAAGAAGGATGGTGGTCTTAGGCCATGCATTGACTACCGTAACTTGAATAAGGTCACTGTAAGGAACCAGTATCCCCTTCCTTTGATTCCTGATCTCTTTAATCAGGTTCAGGGGGCCCAATGGTTCTCTAAGTTTAATCTACGGGGGGAGTATAACCTTATCCGCATCAAAGAGGGGGATGAGTGGAAGACTGCGTTTAACACGCCCGAAGGTCATTTCAAATACCTCGTCATGCCCTTTGGGTTGTGTAATGCTCCCGCGGTCTTCCAGAATTTCATAAATGAGATTTTAAGAGATTACCTGGGGGTATTTCTTGTAGTGTACCTTGATGACATACTTGTGTTTTCCAAGGACTGGTCCTCCCACATTGAGCATGTCAGGAAGGTGCTCCAGGTCCTTCGGGAAAACAAACTGTTTGCGAAGACTGAAAAATGTGTGTTTGGGGTGCAGGAGATACCATTTTTGGGTCAAATCCTCACTCCTCATGAATTCCGCATGGACCCCGCCAAGGTCCAGGCTGTGGCGGAATGGGTCCAACCTGCCTCCCTGAAGGCGTTACAGTGCTTCTTGGGGTTCGCTAATTATTACAGGAGATTTATTGCTAAGTTCTCGGTCATCGCTAAGCCTCTTATGGACCTATCTCGCAAGGGTGCTGATCTCCTCCACTGGCCTCCTGAGGCTGTCCAGGCTTTTGAGGCCCTTAAGAAGTGCTTTATCTCGGCCCCGGAGTTGGTTCAGCCCAACCAAATGGAGCCATTTATCATGGAGGTTGACGCGTCCGAGGTGGGAGTGGGGGCTGTCATGTCCCAGGGTACCAGGACCCTCACCCATCTCCATCCCTGTGCCTACTTCTCCAGGAAGTTTTCGCCCACTGAGAGTAACTATGACATTGGCAACCGCAAACTCTTAGCCATTAAATGGGCATTTGAAGAGTGGCGCCACTTCCTGGAGGGGGCTAGGCACCAGGTAACGGTCCTTACCGACCACAAGAATCTGGTTTTCCTAGAATCGGCCCGGAGGCTAAACCCGAGACAAGCTCGATGGGCGTTATTTTTTACCAGATTACATTTTTTGGTTACCTATAGGGCTGGGTCTAAAAATATTAAGGCTGATGCACTGTCGCGTAGCTTCTTGGCCAGCCCTCCTTCGGAGGAAGATCCTGCTTGTATTTTGCCTCCAGGTATAATCATTTCCTCTATTGATTCTGATTTAGTCTCTGAAATTGCTGCTGATCAAGGTTCAGCTCCCGGGAGACTTCCTGAGAACAAGCTGTTTGTTCCCCTGCAATTCCGGCTAAGGGTACTTAGGGAAAATCATGACTCCGCACTATCTGGTCATCCAGGCATCCTGGGTACCAAGCACCTCATTGCCAGAAACTATTGGTGGCCTGGGTTGTCTAAAGACGTTAAGGCCTACGTCGCCGCTTGTGAGGTTTGTGCTAAGTCCAAGACTCCCAGGTCCCGACCAGCGGGCTTACTACGTTCTTTGCCCATTCCCCAGAGACCTTGGACCCATATCTCCATGGATTTTATCACCGATTTGACTCCATCTCAAGGCAAGTCGGTGGTGTGGGTTGTAGTAGACCGCTTCAGTAAGATGTGCCACTTTGTGCCTCTCAAGAAACTACCCAATGCCAAGACGTTAGCTACCTTGTTTGTCAAACACATCCTGCGTCTCAATGAGGTTCCGGTCAATATTGTTTCTGACAGAGGGGTACAATTTGTTTCATTGTTTTGGAGAGATTTCTTTAAGAAGCTGGAGATTGATCTGTCCTTTTCCTCGGTCTACCATCCTGAAACTAGTGGCCAAACTGAGAGGACTAATCAGTCTCTAGAACAATACTTAAAGGGAATGTGTTGCCAGAAAAACATGTTTTTTTTAAAAAAATTAAACATTTAGTGTGTGGGTGATTAAACATTGTTCAAATTTTTTTTATTTTTTTGCACGAGTCCAGGAAATATTATAAATTATTTCTAATTTATAATACTACCCATTTTTGGTCACTAGATGGAGCTGTTCCCAAAATTGCAGCATTGCAACATTGGGTTAAAAGCCCTCGCTCTAGTGAGCTCTCAGCACTCCCTCCTTTATCCTGGCTAGTGCCGGGATAAACGAGGGGTTTGAACGATGTAACCTCCTACACTGTGTGTCGCCATTTTTTGAGCTAACCCACAGTGTAGTAGGTTTACATACAGTAGTAAACACACACAAACACGAACATACATTGAAATCTCTTACCTGCTCCTGCCGCCGCGGCTCCCTCTGGCCCGTCCGCTCCGTTTGCTGCCGCTGGTGCAAGTGCACAAATCCGGAAGCCGCGACCGGAAGTAGTAATATTACTGTCCGGCCGCGACTTCCGGTCCACAGGAAAATGGCGCCGGACGGCGCCAATTTCGAATAGGACTGTGTGGGAGCGGCGCATGCGCAGTTCCCACACAGACGCCGTACACTGCAGTCAATGGGACGGGAGCCGTTCGCAGTCCCTATGGGACTGTGGCTGCCGTATTCCATATCTGTATGTGTCGGAACAGAAATGGAACAAAAAATGGCAGCCCCCATAGGGAAGAAAAAGTGTAAAAATAAGAAAAAGTAAAACACAAACACACAAATGAATATAAACGTTTTTAATAAAGCACTAACATCTTTAACATATAAAAAAATAATTTGTGATGACACTGTTCCTTTAAGGTGTTTTATCTCAGACTGTCAAGATGATTGGGTCTCCTTCATTCCCCTCGCTGAATTTTCCCTTAATAACCGGGTCAGTAACTTGTCGGGGGTTTCCCCCTTCTTCTGTAATTTTGTGTTTAATCCACGGTTCTCCTCCATTTCACCTGGTGGTTCCAACAATCCCGAGGTAGATGTCGTTCATCGGGAACTGTGCACAGTCTGGGCCCAGGTTCAGAAGAACCTTGAGGCGTCCCAGAGCATCCAAAAGACTCAGGCAGATAAAAGACGTTCAACTAACCCTCTGTTTGTGGTCGGGGATCTGGTGTGGCTGTCTTCTAAAAATTTGCGCCTTAAAGTTCCGTCCAAGAAGTTTGCTCCCCGGTATATAGGGCCGTACAAAATCATTGAGGTCCTCAACCCTGTATCCTTCCGGCTGGAGTTACCCCCGTCTATTCAGATACACAACGTGTTCCATGCCTCCCTCTTGAAAAGCTGCTCCCCGTCCTTGGCTTTATCGAGGAAACCTCCGGTCCCTGTTTTCACTCCGTATGGGGTAGAATTCGAGGTAGCCAAGATTGTGGACAGCAGGATGGTCCAAGGCTCCCTCCAGTACCTGGTCCATTGAAGAGGATACGGGCCTGAGGAGAGGACTTGGGTACCCGCCCGGGATGTTCACGCCGGTATATTGCTCAGGAAGTTCCATCTTCGGTTCCCCAACAAGCCAGGCCCACGTAGAAAGGGTCCAGTGGCCCCTCATAAAAGGGGAGGTACTGTAAAGGGTTTGCCAGACACAGGCTCTATGTCGACGCCAATGGTTAATCAGCCTTCATCAGCTCCAAGGTCTGCTAGAGTGACGCGATCTGTTACCACTCAGGCTGGCAGGCTGAGGAGAGGGAGAACCTATCACAGCCTGGCCTGACGGTTCTAGCTCCCGCCCTTGGTCTATTTTTGCCCTCACTTGCAGCATGTTCCTTGCCTGTGATTGTCTGGTTTTCTGGCTCTGCGATTCTTGCTATTTACCTTATTGACCGCTGTTACTTATTGACCCTGGCTTGACTGACTATTCTCCTGCTCTGATTTGCTACTAATCTGGTCCCCATGGCAGCAATCTGTCTTTCCATCTGGCACCTCCAGCAGACTCCTTTCAGTCTAGTTTGATTTATTTTACCTCAGAGTTCCTCTTTTTACCTTTTTTTAATTTCTTCTTTCCCTCTCCCCTTCTTCTCCTTCTCCCCCCACTTTTTTAGAACTATTTCTAACAGGGGCTGTGCAGGATTAGAAAAATATGGCTGCTTTCTTCCAAATACAGCACCACACCTATCCACAGGTTGTATCTGGTATTGCAGGTTTGCTCCATTGAAGTGAATGGTAATGAGCTGTAGTACCACACACAACCTATGGACAGGTGTGGTGCTGGTTTTTGGAGAAAGCAGACAAGTTATCTCATCCTGGACAACCCTTTGTCATGGATAGTTCTTGTGCGGAGATGCTCCCTGCATTATCCCTTTTCCTTTATGGCCGCTGATATGTTCTATTCAGCTTTATGGCCTCTGTGGTAAGTACACTGCCAGTCATTAAAGGGTTAACACTTCAGACCACTGTGGGTGACGTCACAATGTATGAGTTGTGCAGTGGTAATAAACTCCTGTAGTAATGATGATGAAGGTGCTGATGTCATAAATACAAATGTTTATGACATAAAGAAGATTCCATATTAGAAGGTTTTACTGCCACATTCAGCGCCATATTGGATGGGACTGAGGACCTTGAGCTTGACTTCCCCACCAATACCGACCTGATGTAATTTGGAGGTTCTAGCAGGGAAACCCTTCACCCCAGACCACTTCTTCATCACAGTGATGCCATCCTCTTCATACGGGTTGTCTGTAATAGAGGGGGGTTTCCAGCAGGAGATCCCCCTCTATTAGCCAGAGCGGAGACAGGTGCTACAAGGAGGCATCTGGAGGGCCCGTCTCATCCGTGGATCGCCCATTCATTTTAATGGGTGCCCAGGTAGAGAGACATCCGCCTAGCCAACCAGATCAGCCGATTTATGTGTTTTATGTCGTTCGTTCATTGTATTGTCTTTCCTTGAAAATCTGAGAAAACTTACAAATTCTGTTACAAATGATATTTTGGCACCTTCTAAGCCCAGAGGAAGGGCAATCCTCCAGCCATGGTTTCCCTAGAGGTTTCCCCCACAGGGGGTTTTTCCTTTCCTGCGTGCTGGAGGGTGACTCTTCGTGAGTCGGAGGTTTGCCATTTTGGGTTTGGTCATATAATATAATAAAAGTTTTGACCATTTAACACCCAATTATAATGTTTTGTGTCTTTATTTTGCATTCTTTGGTTTGGTGATTGGGATTCTGGGTCTATCACATATCACAAAATCATAAGGCCGGACATCTACTTCCCACACTGACATAGAATGGAGACAACAAGCGTTGCTGCACAATTAAGTGTACACATCCTTACATTAAGATATTGTATTACGGTCTGTAGCCTTTGGGGGAATATATTAACCTTTCTACAACAGTTTACTAGCGTAGAAAATTCACAAAATGCGCAAATGTCGTCATTTTTGGGGGCAAAAAATGAGCGGGGCATAGCAGAAATGGCCAACAATTTTACTATAATTTACGCCAGTAACTGATGTCAATTATAGCAGAAATCTATATGTATAATGCGGCCCAGATTTATCTCTGGGGGGCATAACAAGGCAAAGGTCCATGCCAGACCCATACCTCCCCCCCCAATCAGACTGTATGCCCCCCCCAATCAGACAATAAAATACATTTAAAAAATGTACTTTAAATGTACAGCAGGCCGCAGCACGTAGAAAGTACTGATGACAGGCCTCACTGCAACTAAAAGATGCGACACATTTATTAAGAGTCATTCGCCTGTTAATAAATGTGTTGCATCTTACTCCAGCAAACTGTTTAATAGGACTGGTGTATGAAACGCCAGTATTAAAGGGAATGCGTTGCTAGAAATTATGACAAATAGCTGCCCCCATACAGTTTAATGCCCCCTTAGCTACCTCTAGTACCAGTGCACACATATAAAGCGCCAGTGCCCATATAGATAGTGTCACACACAGTGCCCATGTAGATGGTGCCCCCCCCCCCAGGGATTCCACTCCAGGAGGAGCCCCTGCCGTCACTGTCCATATATGGACAGTGACGTAAGGCATTCCCTATAGGAGCAGAATCCCTGTCCAGAGCGTCGGCCACGCTGTGGCCAGGGATTGCACTCCAGGAGGAGCCCTTGATGTAACTGTACATATATGGACAGTGACATCAGGGGTTCCGCCTAGGAGCGGAATCCCCGGCCAGACCATCAGCAATGCAAAGGCAGTGGATTCCGCTCCAGGAGTAGTCCCCGACGTCAATGTACATATATGAATAGTGAGATAAGGGGCTCCGCACTTAAAGTAGTGCTGTGCCCGGGAATTCCTCGGCGAGTGGTACTAATACAGAAGCAGGGAGCTGACGATCCCTTACATTAGCATCGGATTCAACTGGATCTGCATCCTTAGGACGCAAATACAGTTGACACCAAGACATACCACCGGCCGCTTGGGACATTGTAACACCGCCCGGAATCCTGGACTGTCCCGCTGTATCCGGGACGGTTAGGAGGTATGCAGTAATTAGGACCATGCACATGCGCAGATTCCACAGTAAATGCTTGTTCATGAGCCTGCAAAAGAGGAGCTGCTCAGTTTGCCATTAGGGTGATGACTGACGGATAAGGCCTCGTTCACATCTGCACTATTGTCTCTTGTAAAATCACGGCCCCCCGCCTGACGGAAAGCCAATGGAATCCACTAAAGTCAATGGGTTCTGTCGGCAGGTGGCGGTGTCCGTTGTGCGACTGAACCATTGCTTCCGTTATTCCTTTTGTTCTGCACCACTGACGGAGCAGAACAACGAAACACACCAACGCAGGTGTGAACAGGGCCTTAGAGAGATAACTGAATACAGCAGCTGGCCATAAACTGAAATACTCTGCAGGTACAGAAGACAAATGGTAGACCAATTAGAAATGTGATTTATTTTGTACAATACATACAAGGCAATTTAAAAAAAACAGTGCAAAGGTGTACATAGCCTTTAAGCAATCAGGAGGCATATTTTCAGATTCTGCTGGACTTTTCCCATATACCGGCGTTTCAGGCATCCTATTGGTCCACGGTGTCCTCAATGCCCACCCCATTTACTTCTTGTTTAGCCACAATGCCCGCACGCCACAGCAAGCTGACAGTGCCCGCCCTAATGGTATATACAGGGGTGATGGAGATTTTATACCGAGATAAAGGTGGGCTGGTACATACACGGATAATGGTGGTTATATATGGGGATGATGGCTGGTATATACAGGGATGATGAGAGTCCCTTATATACAGTGAAGGAAATAAGTATTTGATCCCTTGCTGATTTTGTAAGTTTGCCCACTGTCAAAGACATGAACAGTCTAGAATTTTTAGGCTAGGTTAATTTTACCAGTGAGAGATAGATTATATAAAAAAAATAAAAATAATTCACATTGTCAAAATTATATATATTTATTTGCATTGTGCACAGAGAAATAAGTATTTGATCCCTTTGGCAAACAAGACTTAATACTTGGTGGCAAAACCCTTGTTGGCAAGCACAGCAGTCAGACGTTTTTAGTAGTTGATGATGAGGTTTGCACACATGTTAGATGGAATTTTGGCCCACTCCTCTTTGCAGATCATCTGTAAATCATTAAGATTTCGAGGCTGTCGCTTGGCAACTCGTATCTTCAGCTCCCTCCATAAGTTTTCGATGGGATTAAGGTCTGGAGACTGACTTGGCCACTCCATGACCTTAATGTGCTTCTTTTTGAGCCACTCCTTTGTTGCCTTGGCTGTATGTTTCGTGTAATTGTCGTGCTGGAAGACCCAGCCACGAGCCATTTTTAATGTCCTGGTGGAGGGAAGGAGGTTGTCACTCAGGATTTGACGGTACATGGCTCCATCCATTCTCCCATTGATGCGGTGAAGTAGTCCTGTGCCCTTAGCAGAGAAACACCCCCAAAACATAATGTTTCCACCTCCATGCTTGACAGTAGGGACGGTGTTCTTTGGGTCATAGGCAGCATTTCTCTTCCTCCAAAAACGGCGAGTTGAGTTAATGCCATAGAGCTCAAATTTTGTCTCATCTGACCACTGCACCTTCTCCCAATCACTCTCAGAATCATCCAGATGTTCATTTGCAAACTTCAGATGGGCCTGTACATGTGCCTTCTTGAGCAAGGGGACCTTGCGGGCACTGCAGGATTTTGATCCATTACGGCGTAATGTGTTACCAATGGTTTTCTTGGTGACTGTGGTCCCAGCTGCCTTGAGATGATTAACAAGTTCCCCCCATGTAGTTTTCGGCTGAGCTCTCACCTTCCTCAGGATAAAGGATACCCCACGAGGTGAGATTTTGCATGGAGCCCCAGATCGATGTCGATTGACAGTCATTTTGTATGTCTTCCATTTTCTTACTATTGCACCAACAGTTGTCTCCTTCTCACCCAGCGTCTTACTTATGGTTTTGTAGCCCATTCCAGCCTTGTGCAGGTCTATGATCTTGTCCCTGACATCCTTAGAAAGCTCTTTGGTCTTGCCCATGTTGTAGAGGTTAGAGTCAGACTGATTAATTGAGTCTGTGGACAGGAAACTTTTATACAGGTGACCATTTAAGACAGCTGTCTTTAATGCAGGCACCAAGTTGATTTGGAGCGTGTAACTGGTCTGGAGGAGGCTGAACTCTTAATGTTTGGTAGGGGATCAAATACTTATTTCTCTGTGCACAATGCAAATAAATATATATAATTTTGACAATGTGATTTTCTTTTTTTTTTTTTAATATAATCTATCTCTCACTGGTAAAATTAACCTAGCCTAAAAATTCTAGACTGTTCATGACTTTGACAGTGGGCAAACTTACAAAATCAGCAAGGGATCAAATACTTATTTCCTCCACTGTAACCCCCATATTCCCTGTATATTACCCCCAAAAGGAGAGATCAGCAGCACATCGCAGTCCAAAACTCATGGAAAACTATTTTATGTTTCACCCATCCCACCCATCGCTGGATGTGGGTATACTAGGACACATGACTAATATGATAATATTTTAATATAGAATTGTGCATCCTAGTATAATGCTGAGATCTGGTGACTGCGCTGGCCACTCCATTACAGATAGAATACCAGCTGCCGGCTTCTTCCCTAAATAGTTCTTGCATCATTTGGAGGTGTGCTTTTGGTCATTGTCCTGTTGTAGGATGAAATTGGCTCCAATCAAGCGCTGTCCACAGGGTATGGCATGGTGTTGCAAAATGGAGTGATAGCCTTCCTTATTCAAAATCCCTTTTACCTTGTACAAATGTCCCACTTTACCAGCACCAAAGCAACCCCAGACCATCACATTACCTCCACCATGCTTGACAGATGGCGTCAGGCACTCTTCCAGCATCTTTTCAGTTTTCTGCGTCTCACAAATGTTCTTCTGTGTGATCCAAACACCTCAAACTTCGATTCGTCTGTCCATAACACTTTTTTCCAATCTTCCTCTGTCCAATGTCTGAGCTTTTGCCCATATTAATCTTTTCCTTTTATTAGCCAGTCTCAGATATGGCTTTTTCTTTGCCACTCTGCCCTGAAGGCCAGCATCCTGGAGTCGCCTCTTCACTGTAGACGTTGACACTGGCGTTTTGTGGGTACTATTTAATGAAGCTGCCAGTTGAGGACCTGTTAGGCGTCTATTTCTCAAACTAGAGACTCTAATGTACTTGTCTTGTTGCTCAGTTGTGCAGCGGGGCCTCCCACTTCCCTTTCTACTCTGGTTAGAGCCTGTTTGTGCTGTCCTCTGAAGGGAGTAGTACACACCGTTGTAGCAAATCTGCAGTTTCTTGGCAATTTCTCGCATGGAATAGCCTTCATTTCTAAGAACAAGAATAGACTGTCGAGTTTCACATGAAAGCTCTATTTTTCTAGCCATTTGGAGAGTTTAATCGAACCCACAAATGTAATGCTCCAGATTCTCAACTAGCTCAAAGGAAGGTCAGTTGTATGGCTCCTCTAAACAGCAAAAATGTTTACAGCGGTGCTGTAATGATAGGGGTAGGGAAACGGACAAGTGAGCCCTAATCTACCTGCCACTCTGTCCCTGCCTACTTGCAACGACCCGCCCTAGGCGACGGGGTACAACTGGGCGGCGGTCCCTACGCTCAGTAAGTGCACGAGACAAACAGACAAGGGTACACAAAGCTAAGGGAAATGGGGCAGTTGCCCACGGCAACACCGTGAGCAACAAGAGAGGTGAACGAGCCGAGTCAAACCAGGAGTGTACGAGGTACCAAACGCAGAGCAGGAGAGTAGTTAGTAAGCCAGGGTCAGTATGGAGCAGGATCAAATAGTCAGGAGCTGTAGCTGGGCCAGGAAACCACACGAGAAGAATCACAAGCAAAGGAGGAACAGGAAAGGCAGGTATAAATAGACAGAGGGCGGGAGCTAGCGGAGTCTGGCCAGGCTGCGATAGGCTCTCCCACTCCTAAGCCTGCCAGCCTGAGTGGTGGAAGCTGGAGTCAGTCTCAGAGACATAGACTCAGGTGCCGACTGATTACCTATGGGCGTTAACCCCGCTGTGCCTGGCACATCCTTTACAGGTGCTAACATAATTGCACAAGGGTTTTCAAGTGTTTTGTAATCATCCATTAGCCTTCTAACACAGTTAGCAAACACAATGTACCATTAGAACACTGGAGTGATGGTTGCTGGAAATTGGCCTCTATACACCTATGTAGATATTGCATTAAAAACCAGACGTTTGCAGCTAGAATAGTCATTTACCACATTAACAATGGATAGAGTGTATTTCTGATTAATTTAATGTTATCTTCATTGAAAAAAAACTGTGCTTTTCTTTCAAAAATAAGGAAATTTCTAAGTGACCCTAAACTTTTGAACGGTAGTGTATATGGTCTGCAGAATGCCTGTGTAGGACTGATATCTGTCACTATATGGTGGGAATATTTGTCTTTGTTTTACTACACACGTTTTTAGTACACAATTAAGAGTGTTCACATTATTTCTATATAGTGGAAGTGTAGACCCCCAAGAATTATTTCCTTTGGTGGGTCCAAGGTACCTCAGTCAGACACAGAGTGTACACATCCTTGCATTAAGATATTGTATTACTGTCTGTAGCCTTAGAGGAGAATTTATTAACCTTGCTAAGCTGCTTATCTGGCATAGAAAAGTCCCAAAAGTCGCAATTTGCGGGAAAGCTTTTGGTCGGTTTACGCTGCCTTTGGCACTTTTTTGAAAAGTGTGTGGTGCTTTGCTTTTGTATGCTCTGGGACGCCTCTAGTTTCTTCTGAACCTGGACCCAGACTGTGGACAGTTCCCGATGAACGAGATCTACCTCGGGATTGTTGGAACCACCAGGTGAAACAGAGGAGAACCGTGGATTAAACCCAAAATTACAGAAAAATGTGGAGACCCCTGATGAGTTACTGACCCGGTTATTAAGGGAAAATTTGGCGAGGGAAATGAAGGAGACCCAATCATATTGACAGTCAGAGATAAAACACCTTAAATATTGTTCTAGAGACTGATTAGTCCTCCAGAACGGACCCCTAAATAAATATAGACCCAAGACTACACCCCTAAATAAATACAGACCCCAGACCAGACCCCTAAATAAATACAGACCCCAGACCAGTTCCCTAAATAAATACAGACCACAGACCAGACCACTAAATAAATACAGACCTCCAGATCAGACCCCTAAATAAAAACAGACCCCAGACTGGACCCCTAAATAAATGCAGACCTCAGACCGGACCCCTAAATAAATACAGACCCCAGACTAGACTCCTAAATCAATGGAGACCACAGACCAGTCCCCTAAATAAATACAGACCCAGACCAGACCCCTAAATAAATACAGACCCCAGACTAGACCCCTAAATAAATACAGACCCTAGACTAGACCCCTAAATGAATACAGACCCCAGACCAGACCCCTAAATAAATACAGACCCCAGACCAGACCCCTAAATAAATACAGACCACAGACCAGACCCCTAAATAATTACAGACCCCTAAAACAATGCAGACCACAGACCAAACCACTAAATAATTACAGACCCCAGACCAGACCCCTAAATGAATAAAGACTCCAAACCGGACCCCTAATAAAATACAGACCACAGAGTGGACCCCTAAAAAAATACAGACCCCAGACTAGACCCCTAAATAAATGCAGACCCCAGACTGGACCCCTAAATAAATACAGACCCCAGACCAGACCCCTAAATAAATACAGACCCCCAGACCAGACCCCTAAATCAATGCAGACCACAGACCAGACCACTAAATAATTACAGACCCCAGACCAGACCCCTAAATCAATGCAGACCACAGACCCCTAAATAAATATAGACCACAGACCAGACCCCTAAATAAATCCAGACCCCAGACCGGACCCCTAAATAAATCCAGACCCCAGACCGGACACCTAAATAAATAAAGACCCCAGACCAGACCCCTAAATAAATACAGACCCCAGACTAGACCCCTAAATGAATACAGACCCCAAACCAGACCCCTAAATAAATACAGACCCCAGAGCAGACTCATAAATTAATGCAGACCCAAGACCAGACCCCTAAATGAATACAGACCCCAAACCAGACCCCTAAATAAATACAGACCACAGAGCAGACCCCTAAATCAAAGCAGAAAACAGACCAGACCCCTAAATAAATTCTGACCCTAGACCAGACTCCTAAATAAATGCAGACCCCAGATCGGACCCCTAAATAAATACAGACCCCAGACCAGACTCCTAAATAAATACAGACCCAAGACTAGACCCCTAAATGAATACAAACCCCAGACCAGACCCCTAAATCAATGCAGACAACAGACCAGACACCAAAATAATTACAGACCCCAAACCAGACCCCTAAATAAATAGACCCCAGAGCAAACCCCTAGATCAATGCAGACCCAAGACCAGACCCCTAAATAAATACAGACCCCAGACCAGACCCCTAAATAAATACAGACCACAGACTAGACCCCTAAATGAATACAGACCCAAGACTAGACCCCTAAATGAATACAGACCCTAAACCAGACCCCTAAATAAATACAAACCACAGAGCAGACCCCTAGATCAATGCAGACCACAGACCAGACCCCTAAATAAATACTGACACCAGACTCCTAAATAAATACAGACCCAAGACTAGACCCCTAAATGAATACAGACCCCAGACCAGACCCCTAAATAAATATAGACCCCAGACTAGACCCCTAAATAAATGCAGACCCCAAACCAGACAGCTAAATAAATACAGACCCCAGACCACACCCCTAAATATATGCAGTCCTTAGACCAGACCCCTAAATACAGACCCCAGACTAGATCCCTAAATAAATGCAGACACCAGACCAGACCCCTAAATAAATACAGACCCCAGACTGAACCCCTAAATAAATACAGACCCCAGACTAGACCCCTAATTGAATACAGACACCAAACCAGACCCCTAAATAAATACAGACCCAAGAGCAGACCCCTAAATAAATACAGACCCCAGACCAGATGCCTAAATAAATGCAGACCCCAGACCAGACGCCTAAATAAATGCAGACCCCAGACCGGACCCCTAAATAAATACAGACCCTAGACCAGACCCCAAAATAAATACAGACCCAAGACTAGACCCCTAAATGAACAGACCCCAGACCAGACACCTAAATCAATGCAGACCCCAGACCAGTCCCCTAAATAAATACAGACCCCAGACAAGACCCCTAAATAAATGCAGACCCAAGACTAGACCCCTAAATGAATACAGACCCCAGACTAGACCCCTAAATAAATACAGACCCCAGACTAGACCCCTAAATGAATACAGACCCCAGACTAGACCCATAAATAAATACAGACCCCAGACCAGACCCCTAAATAAATACAGACCACAGAAAAGACCCCTAAATGAATGCAGACCCCAGACTAGACCCCTAAATGAATACAGACCCCAGACAAGACCCCTAAATAAATAGACCCCGGACCCCTAAATAAATACAGACCCCAGACTAGACCCCTAAATAAATGCAAACCCCAGACTAGATCTCTAAATAAATACAGACCCCAGACCACACCCCTAAATAAATGCAGTCCTTAGACCAGACCCCTAAATACAGACCCCAGAGTAGACCCCTAAATGAATGCAGACCCCAGATTAGATACCTAAATAAATACAGACCCCAGACCAGACCCCAAAATAAATGCAGATCCCAGACCAGACCCCTAAATAAATACAGACCCAAGACTAGACCCCTAAATAAATACAGACCCCAGACCAGACCCCTAAATATTTAATGACCCCAGACCAGACCCCTAAATAAATTCAGACCCCAGACCAGACCCCTAAATAAATACAGACCCCATACTAGACCCCCAAATTAGTGCAGACCCCAGACCGGACACCAAAATGAATACAGACCCCAGACTAGACCCCTAAATGAATACAGACCCAAGAGCACACCCCTAAATAAATACAGACCCCAGACCAGATGCCTAAATAAATGCAGACCTCAGACCAGACGCCTAAATAAATGCAGACCCCAGACCGGACCCCTAAATAAATACAGACCCTAGACCAGACCCCAAAATAAATACAGATCCAAGACTAGACCCCTAAATGAACAGACCCCAGACCAGACACCTAAATCAATGCAGACCCCTAAATAAATACAGACCCCAGACAAGACCCCTAAATAAATGCAGACACAAGACTAGACCCCTAAATGAATACAGACCCCAGACTAGACCCCTAAATAAATACAGACCCCAGACTAGACCCCTAAATGAATACAGACCCCAGACTAGACCCATAAATAAATACAGACCCCAGACCAGACCCCTAAATAAATACAGACCACAGAAAAGACCCCTAAATGAATGCAGACCCCAGACTAGACCCCTAAATGAATGCAGACCCCAGACAAGACCCCTAAATAAATAGACCCCGGACCGGACCCCTAAATAAATACAGACCCCAGACTAGACCCCTAAATAAATACGGAGACCCCAGACTAGATCTCTAAATAAATACAGACCCCAGACCACACCCCTAAATAAATGCAGTCCTTAGACCAGACCCCTAAATACAGACCCCAGAGTAGACCCCTAAATGAATGCAGACCCCAGATTAGATACCTAAATAAATACAGACCCCAGACCAGACCCCAAAATAAATGCAGATCCCAGACCAGACCCCTAAATAAATACAGACCCAAGACTAGACCCCTAAATAAATACAGACCCCAGACCAGACCCCTAAATATTTAATGACCCCAGACCAGACCCCTAAATAAATTCAGACCCCAGACCAGACCCCTAAATAAATACAGACCCCATACTAGACCCCCAAATTAGTGCAGACCCCAGACCGGACACCAAAATGAATACAGACCCCAGACTAGACCCCTAAATGAATACAGACCCCAAACCAGTCCCCTAAATTAATGCAGACTACAGACCAGACCCCTAAATAAATACAGACCACAGACCGGACCCCTAAATAAATACAGACCCCAGACTAGACCCTTAAATAAATGCAGACCCCAGACTAGACCTCTAAATAAATACAGACCCCAGACCACACCCCTAAAAATAAATGCAGACCTTAGACCAGACCCCTAAATAAATAAAGACCCCAGACCAGACCCCAAAATAATTACAGACCACAGACCTGACCCCTAAATGAATACAGACCCCAGACCTACACCTAAATAAATACAGACCCCAGACTGGACCCCAAAATGAATACAGACCACAGACCGGAATACTAAATAAATACAGACCCCAGACTAGACCCCTAAATAAATACAGACCCCAGACCATACTCCTAAATAAATACAGACCCAAGACTAGACCCCTAAATGAATACAGACCCCAGACCAGACCCCTAATTCAATACAGACCACAGACCAGACCCCAAAATAATTACAGACCCCAAACCAGACCCATAAATAAATACAGACCCCAGAGCAGACCCCTAAATCAATGCAGACCACAGACCAGACCCCTAAATAAATACAGACCCCAGACCAGACTCCTAAATAAATACAGACCCAAGACTAGACCCCTAAATGAATACAGACCCCAGACCAGACGCCTAAATAAATACAGACCCCAGACCAGATCCCTAATTCAATGCAGACCACAGACCAGACCCCAAAATAATTACAGACCCCAAACTAGACCCCTAAATAAATACAGACCCCAGAGCAGACCCCTAAATCAATGCAGACCACAGACCAGACCCCTAAATAAATACAGACTCCAGACCAGACCCCTAAATATTTACAGACCCCAGACCAGAACCCTAAATAAATCCAGACCCCAGACTGGACCCCTAAATAAATACAGACCCCAGACTGGACACCTAAATAAATACAGACCCCAGACTAGACCCCTAAATGAATACAGACCCTAAACCAGAACCCTAAATAAATACAGACCCCAGAGCAGACTCCTAAATTAATGCAGACCACAGACTAGACCCCTAAATGAATACAGACCCAAGACTAGACCCCTAAATGAATACAGACCCTAAACCAGACCCCTAAATAAATACAAACCACAGAGCAGACCCCTAGATCAATGCAGACCACAGACCAGACCCCTAAATAAATACTGACACCAGACTCCTAAATAAATACAGACCCAAGACTAGACCCCTAAATGAATACAGACCCCAGACCAGACCCCTAAATAAATATAGACCCCAGACTAGACCCCTAAATAAATGCAGACCCCAAACCAGACAGCTAAATAAATACAGACCCCAGACCACACCCCTAAATATATGCAGTCCTTAGACCAGACCCCTAAATACAGACCCCAGACTAGATCCCTAAATAAATGCAGACACCAGACCAGACCCCTAAATAAATACAGACCCCAGACTGAACCCCTAAATAAATACAGACCCCAGACTAGACCCCTAATTGAATACAGACACCAAACCAGACCCCTAAATAAATACAGACCCAAGAGCAGACCCCTAAATAAATACAGACCCCAGACCAGATGCCTAAATAAATGCAGACCCCAGACCAGACGCCTAAATAAATGCAGACCCCAGACCGGACCCCTAAATAAATACAGACCCTAGACCAGACCCCAAAATAAATACAGACCCAAGACTAGACCCCTAAATGAACAGACCCCAGACCAGACACCTAAATCAATGCAGACCCCAGACCAGTCCCCTAAATAAATACAGACCCCAGACAAGACCCCTAAATAAATGCAGACCCAAGACTAGACCCCTAAATGAATACAGACCCCAGACTAGACCCCTAAATAAATACAGACCCCAGACTAGACCCCTAAATGAATACAGACCCCAGACTAGACCCATAAATAAATACAGACCCCAGACCAGACCCCTAAATAAATACAGACCACAGAAAAGACCCCTAAATGAATGCAGACCCCAGACTAGACCCCTAAATGAATACAGACCCCAGACAAGACCCCTAAATAAATAGACCCCGGACCGGACCCCTAAATAAATACAGACCCCAGACTAGACCCCTAAATAAATGCAAACCCCAGACTAGATCTCTAAATAAATACAGACCCCAGACCACACCCCTAAATAAATGCAGTCCTTAGACCAGACCCCTAAATACAGACCCCAGAGTAGACCCCTAAATGAATGCAGACCCCAGATTAGATACCTAAATAAATACAGACCCCAGACCAGACCCCAAAATAAATGCAGATCCCAGACCAGACCCCTAAATAAATACAGACCCAAGACTAGACCCCTAAATAAATACAGACCCCAGACCAGACCCCTAAATATTTAATGACCCCAGACCAGACCCCTAAATAAATTCAGACCCCAGACCAGACCCCTAAATAAATACAGACCCCATACTAGACCCCCAAATTAGTGCAGACCCCAGACCGGACACCAAAATGAATACAGACCCCAGACTAGACCCCTAAATGAATACAGACCCAAGAGCACACCCCTAAATAAATACAGACCCCAGACCAGATGCCTAAATAAATGCAGACCTCAGACCAGACGCCTAAATAAATGCAGACCCCAGACCGGACCCCTAAATAAATACAGACCCTAGACCAGACCCCAAAATAAATACAGATCCAAGACTAGACCCCTAAATGAACAGACCCCAGACCAGACACCTAAATCAATGCAGACCCCTAAATAAATACAGACCCCAGACAAGACCCCTAAATAAATGCAGACACAAGACTAGACCCCTAAATGAATACAGACCCCAGACTAGACCCCTAAATAAATACAGACCCCAGACTAGACCCCTAAATGAATACAGACCCCAGACTAGACCCATAAATAAATACAGACCCCAGACCAGACCCCTAAATAAATACAGACCACAGAAAAGACCCCTAAATGAATGCAGACCCCAGACTAGACCCCTAAATGAATGCAGACCCCAGACAAGACCCCTAAATAAATAGACCCGGACCGGACCCCTAAATAAATACAGACCCCAGACTAGACCCCTAAATAAATGCAGACCCCAGACTAGATCTCTAAATAAATACAGACCCCAGACCACACCCCTAAATAAATGCAGTCCTTAGACCAGACCCCTAAATACAGACCCCAGAGTAGACCCCTAAATGAATGCAGACCCCAGATTAGATACCTAAATAAATACAGACCCCAGACCAGACCCCAAAATAAATGCAGATCCCAGACCAGACCCCTAAATAAATACAGACCCAAGACTAGACCCCTAAATAAATACAGACCCCAGACCAGACCCCTAAATATTTAATGACCCCAGACCAGACCCCTAAATAAATTCAGACCCCAGACCAGACCCCTAAATAAATACAGACCCCATACTAGACCCCCAAATTAGTGCAGACCCCAGACCGGACACCAAAATGAATACAGACCCCAGACTAGACCCCTAAATGAATACAGACCCCAAACCAGTCCCCTAAATTAATGCAGACTACAGACCAGACCCCTAAATAAATACAGACCACAGACCGGACCCCTAAATAAATACAGACCCCAGACTAGACCCTTAAATAAATGCAGACCCCAGACTAGACCTCTAAATAAATACAGACCCCAGACCACACCCCTAAAAATAAATGCAGACCTTAGACCAGACCCCTAAATAAATAAAGACCCCAGACCAGACCCCAAAATAATTACAGACCACAGACCTGACCCCTAAATGAATACAGACCCCAGACCTACACCTAAATAAATACAGACCCCAGACTGGACCCCAAAATGAATACAGACCACAGACCGGAATACTAAATAAATACAGACCCCAGACTAGACCCCTAAATGAATACAGACCCCAAACCAGACCCCTAAATAAATACAGACCACAGACCGGACCACTAAATAAATACAGACCCCAGACTAAATCTCTAAATAAATACAGACCCCAGACTAGATCCCTAAATAAATGCAGACACCAGACCAGACCCCTAAATAAATACAGACCCCAGACCAGACCTCTAAATCAATGCAGACCACAGACCAGACCCCAAAATAATTACAGACCCCAGACCAGATGCCTAAATAAATTCAGACCCCAGACCGGACCCCTAAATAAATACAGACCCCAGACTGGACCCCTAAATAAATACAGATCCAAGACTAGACCCCTAAACAAATACAGACCCTAGACTAGACCCCTAAATGAATACAGACCCCAGACCAGACCCCTAAATAAATACAGACCCCAGACCGGACCCCTAAATAAATACAGCCCCCAGACCAGACACCTAAATAAATACAGAACCAAGACTAGATCCCTAAATGAATACAGACCCCAGACCAGACCCCTAAATAAATACAGACCCCAGACCAGACCCCTAAATCAATGCAGACCACAGACCAGGCACCAAAATAATTACAGACCCCAAACCAGACCCCTAAATAAATACAGACCCCAGACTGGACCCCTAAATAAATACAGACCCCAGACTAGACCCCTAAATAAATGCAGACCCCTGACCGGACCCCTAATAAAATTCAGACCCCAGACTAGACCCCTAAATAAATAGACCCCAGACTAGACCCCCAAATTAATGCAGACCCCAGACCGGACCCCTAAATAAATACAGACCCCAGACTAGACCCCTAAATCAATGCAGACCACAGACCAGACCCCTAAATATTTACAGACCCCAGACCAGACCCCTAAATAAATAGAGACCCCAGACTGAACCCCTAAATAAATACAGACCCCAAACCAGAACCCTAAATAAATACAGTCCCCAGAGCAGACCCCTAAATTAATGCAGACCACAGACCAGACCCCTAAATAAATACAGACCCAAGACTAGACCCCTAAATAAATACAGACCCCAGACCAGACGCCTAAATAAATGCAGACCCCAGACCGAACCCCTAAATAAATACAGACACCAGACCAGACCCCTAAATAAATACAGACCCCAGACCAGACCCCTAAATAAATACAGACCCAAGACTAGACCCCTAAATAAATACAGACACCAAACCAGACCCCTAAATAATTTCAGACCCCAGAGCAGACTCCTAAATTAATGCAGACCCCAGACCAGACCCCTAAATAAATACAGACCCCAGACCAGACCCCTAAATACAGACCCAAGACTAGACCCCCTAAATTAATACAGGCCACAGAGCAGACCCCTAAATCAATGCAGACCCCAGACCAGACTCCTAAATAAATGCAGACCTCAGACCGGACCCCTAAATATTTACAGACCCCAGACCAGACCCCTAAATAAATACAGACCCCAGACCAGACCCCTAAATAAATACAGACCCAAGACTAGACCCCTAAATGAACAGACCCCAGACCAGGCACCTAAATCAATGCAGACCCCAGACCAGTCCCCTAAATAAATACAGACCCCAGACAAGACCCCTAAATAAATGCAGACCCAAGACTAGACCCCTAAATGAATACAGACCCCAGACTAGACCCCTAAATAAATACAGACCCCAGACTAGACCCCTAAATGAATACAGACCCCAGACTAGACCCCTAAATAAATACAGACCCCAGACCAGACCCCTAAATAAATACAGACCACAGAAAAGACCCCTAAATGAATGCAGACCCCAGACTAGACCCCTAAATGAATACAGACCCCAGACAAGACCCCTAAATAAATAGACCCCGGACCGGACCCCTAAATAAATACAGACCCCAGACTAGACACCTAAATAAATACAGACCCCAGACCACACCCCTAAATAAATGCAGTCCTTAGACCAGACCCCTAAATACAGACCCCAGAGTAGACCCCTAAATGAATGCAGACCCCAGATTAGATACCTAAATAAATACAGACCCCAGACCAGACCCCTAAATAAATGCAGATCCCAGACCAGACCCCTAAATAAATACAGACCCAAGACTAGACACCTAAATAAATACAGACCCCAGACCAGACCCCTAAATATTTAATGACCCCAGACCAGACCCCTAAATAAATTCAGACCCCAGACTAGACCCCTAAATAAATACAGACCCCATACTAGACCCCCAAATTAGTGCAGACCCCAGACCGGACACCTAAATGAATACAGACCCCAGACTAGACCCCTAAATGAATACAGACCCCAAACCAGTCCCCTAAATTAATGCAGACTACAGACCAGACCCCTAAATAAATACAGACCACAGACCGGACCCCTAAATAAATACAGACCCCAGACTAGACCTCTAAATAAATACAGACCACAGACCTAAATAAATGCAGACCTTAGACAAGACCCCTAAATAAATACAGACCACAGACCTGACCCCTAAATGAATACAGACCCCAGACCTACACCTATAATAAATACAGACACCAGACTGGACCCCAAAATGAATACAGACCACACACCGGACCACTAAATAAATACAGACCCCAGACTAGACCCCTAAATGAATACAAACCCCAAACCAGACCCCTAAATAAATACAGACCACAGACCGGACCACTAAATAAATACAGACCCCAGACTAAATCCCTAAATAAATGCAGACCCCAGACTAGATCTCTAAATAAATACAGACCCCAGACCACACCCCATATATATGCAGTCCTTAGACCAGACCCCTAAATACAGACCCCAGACTAGATCCCTAAATAAATGCAGACACCAGACCAGACCCCTAAATAAATACAGACCCCAGACCAGACCCCTAAATCAATGCAGACCACAGACCAGGCACCAAAATAAATACAGACCCCAGACTAGACCCCTAAATAAATGCAGACCCCTGACCGGACCCCTAATAAAATTCAGACCCCAGACTAGACCCCTAAATAAATAGACCCCAGTCTAGACCCCCAAATTAATGCAGACCCCAGACCGGACCCCTAAATAAATACAGACCCCAGACTAGACCCCTAAATCAATGCAGACCACAGACCAGACCCCTAAATATTTACAGACCCCAGACCAGACCCCTAAATAAATTCAGACCCCAGACTGGACCCCTAAATAAACACAGACCCCAGACTGAACCCCTAAATAAATACAGACCCCAGACTAGACCCGTAATTTAATACAGACCCCAAACCAGACCCCTAAATAAATACAGACCCCAGAGCAGACCCCTAAATTAATGCAGACCACAGACCAGACCCCTAAATAAATACAGACCCAAGACTAGACCCCTAAATAAATACAGACCCCAGACGCCTAAATAAATGCAGACCCCAGACCGAACCCCTAAATAAATACAGACACCAGACCAGACCCCTAAATAAATACAGACCCCAGACCAGACCCCTAAATAAATACCGACCCAAGACTAGACCCCTAAATAAATACAGACACCAAACCAGACACCTAAATAAATATAGACCCCAGAGCAGACTCCTAAATTAATGCAGACCCCAGACCAGACCCCTAAATAAATACAGACCACAGACCGGACCACTAAATAAATACAGACCCCAGACTAAATCCCTAAATAAATGCAGACCCCAGACTAGATCTCTAAATAAATACAGACCCCAGACCAGACCCCTAAATAAATACAGACCCAAGACTAGACCCCTAAATTAATACAGACCCCAAACCAGACCCCTAAATAAATACAGACACAAGACTAGAACCCTAAATGAATGCAGACCCCAGACCAGACCCCTAAATCAATGCAGACCACAGACCAGGCACCAAAATAAATGCAGACCCCAGACTGGACCCCTAAATAAATACAGACCCCAGACTAGACCCCTAAATAAATGCAGACCCCTGACCGGACCCCTAATAAAATTCAGACCGCAGACTAGACCTCTAAATAAATAGACCCCAGACTAGACCCCCAAATTAATGCAGACCTCAGACCGGACCCCTAAATAAATACAGACCCCAGACTAGACCCCTAAATAAATGCAGACCCCTGACAAGACCCCTAATAAAATTCAAACCCCAGACCAGACCCCTAAATAAATGCAGACCCAATACTAGACCCCTAAATAAATGCAGACCCAATACTAGACCCCTAAATAAATACAGACCCCAGACCAGACCCCTAAATAAATACAGACCCCAGATCAGACCCCTAAATCAATGCAGACCACAGACCAGGCACCAAAACAAATGCAGACCGCAGACTAGACCTCTAAATAAATAGACCCCAGACTAGACCCCCAAATTAATGCAGACCTCAGACCGGACCCCTAAATAAATACAGACCCCAGACTAGACCCCTAAAAAATGCAGACCCCTGACCGGAACCCTAATAAAATTCAAACCCCAGACCAGACCCCTAAATAAATGCAGACCCCAGACCAGACCCCTAAATAAATACAGACCCCATACTAGACCCCCAAATTAGTGCAGACTCCAGACCGGACACCTAAATTAATACAGACCCCAGACTAGACCGCCAAAATGAATACAGACCCCAAACCAGACCCCTAAATAAATACAGACCAGACTAGACCCTTAAATAAATGCAGACCCCAGACTAGACCTCTAAATAAATACAGACCCCAGACCGCACTCCTAAATAAATGCAGACCTTAGACCAGACCCCTAAATAAATACAGACCCCAGACCAGACCCCAAAATAATTACAGACCACAGACCTGACCCCTAAATGAATACAGACCCCAGACCTACACCTAAATAAATACAGACCCCAGACTGGACCCCAAAATGAATACAGACCCTAGACAAGACCCCTAAATAAATGCAGACCCTAGACCAGACCCCTAAATTAATACAGACCCCAAACCAGACCCCTAAATAAATACAGACCCCAGACCGGACCCCTAAATAAATGCAGACCCTAGACCAGACCCCTAAATACAGACCCAAGACTAGACCCCTAAATAAATGCAGACCCTAGACCAGACCCCTAAATAAATACAGACCCAAGACTAGACCGCTAAATGAATACAGACCACAGACCGGACCACTAAATAAATACAGACCTCAGACTAGACCCCTAAATAAATGCAGACCCCAGACTAGATCTCTAAATAAATACAGACCCCAGACCACACCCCTAAATATATGCAGTCCTTAGACCCGACACCTAAATACAGACCCCAGACTAGATCCCTAAATAAATACAGACCCAAGACTAGAGCACTAAATGAATACAGAACCCAAACCAGACCCCTAAATAAATACAGACCCCAGAGCACACCCCTAAATGAATGCAGACCACAGACAAGACCCGTAATGAATACAGACCCCAGAACAGACCCCTAAATAAATTAGACCCCAGACTAGACCCCTAAATAAATGCAGACCCCAGACCAGACCACTAAATAAATAGACCATGGACCAGACCCCTAAATAAATGCGGACCCCTAAATAAATACAGAACCCAGACTAGACCACTTAATAAATGCAGACCCTAGACCAGACCCCTTAATAAATACAGCCCCAAGACTAGAGCACTAAATGAATACAGACCCCAGACCAGACTCCTAAATAAATACAGACCACAGACTGAACCCCTAAATGAATACAGACCCCAAACCAGACCCATAAAATTAATGCAGACTACAGACCAGACCCCTAAATAAATACAGACCCAAGACTAGACCCCTAAATGAATAAAGACCCCAAACCAGACCCCTAAATAAATACAGACCCCAGACCAGACCCCTAAATAAATTCAGACCCCAGACCAGACTCCTAAATGAATGCAGACCCCAGACCAGACTCCTAAATAAATACAGACCCCAGACCAGACACCTAAATGAATACAGACCCCTAAATAATTACAGACCCCAGACCGAACGCCTAAATAAATACAGACCCCAGACTAGACTCCTAAATAAATACAGACCCCAGACCAGACTCCTAAATGAATGCAGACCCCAGACCAGACTCCTAAATAAATACAGACCCCAGACCAGACCCCTAAATGAATACAGACCCCTAAATAATTACAGACCCCAGACCAGACGCCTAAATAAATTCAGACCCCAGACCGGACCCCTAAATAAATACAAACCCCAGACTGGACCCCTAAATTAATGCAGACCATGTACCAGACCCCTAAATCAATGCAGACCCTAGACCAGACCCCTAAATAAATACAGACCCCAGACCAGACCCCCAAATTAATGCAGACCCCAGACCGGACCCCTAAATAAATACAGACCCCAGACCACACCCCTAAATAAATGCAGAGCCCAGAGTAGACCCCTAAATGAATGCAGACCCCAGACTAGATCCCTAAATAAATGCAGACCCTAGACCGGTCCACTAAATAAATACAGACCCAAGACCAGACCCCTAAATGAATACAGACCCCAGACAAGACCCCTAAATCAATGCAGACCACAGACCCCTAAATATTTAATGACTTCAGACCAGACCCCTAAATAAATTCAGACCCCAGACCAGACCCCTAAATAAAAACAGACCCCAGACTAGACCCCTTAATAAATACAGACCCCAGACCAGACCCCCAAATTAATGCAGACCACGTACCTGACGCCTAAATAAATACAGACCCCAGACTAGACTCCTAAATAAATACAGACCCCAGACCAGACTCCTAAATGAATGCAGACCCCAGACCAGACTCCTAAATAAATACAGACCCCAGACCAGACCCCTAAATGAATACAGACCCCTAAATAATTACAGACCCCAGACCAGACGCCTAAATAAATTCAGACCCCAGACCGGACCCCTAAATAAATACAAACCCCAGACTGGACCCCTAAATTAATGCAGACCATGTACCAGACCCCTAAATCAATGCAGACCCTAGACCAGACCCCTAAATAAATACAGACCCCAGACCAGACCCCCAAATTAATGCAGACCCCAGACCGGACCCCTAAATAAATGCAGACCCTAGACCAGACCCCTAAATAAATACAGACCCAGGAAAAGAGTACTAAAAGAATACAGAACTCAGACCAGACCCCTAAATAAATACAGACCCCAGACCAGACCCCCAAATTAATTCAGACCCCAGACCGGAACCCTAAATGAATACAGACCCCAGACTAGACCACTAAATAAATACAGACCACAGACTAGATCCCTAAATAAATACAGACCACAGACTAGACCCATAAATAAATGCAGACCCTAGACCAGACCCCTAAATAAAAACAGACCCCAGACCAGACCCCCAAATTAATTCAGACCCCAGACCGGAACCCTAAATGAATACAGACCCCAGACTAGACCACTAAATAAATACAGACCACAGACTAGATCCCTAAATAAATACAGACCACAGACTAGACCCATAAATAAATGCAGACCCTAGACCAGACCCCTAAATAAAAACAGACCCCAGAACAGACCCCCAAATTAATTCAGACCCCAGACCGGAACCCTAAATGAATACAGACCCCAGACTAGACCACTAAATAAATACAGACCACAGACTAGATCCCTAAATAAATACAGACCCCAGAACAAACCCATAAATAAATACAGACCCCAGACCAGACCCCTAAATAAATACAGACCCCAGACCAGACACCTAAATAAATGCAGACCCCAGACCAGACCCCTATATCAATGGAGACCACAGACCAGTCCCCTAAATAAATACAGACCCCACACCAGACCCCTAAATAAATACAGACCCCAGACCAGACCCCTAAATAAATACAGACCCCTGACCGGACCCCTAAATAAATGCAGACCCCAGACTGGACCCCTAAATAAATACAGACCCCAGACCAGACCCCCAAATTAATGCAGACCATGTACCGGACGCCTAAATAAATACAGACCCAAGACTAGAGCACTAAATAAATGCAGACCCCAGACCAGACCCCCAAATAATTACAGACTCCAGACCAGACGCCTAAATAATTACAGACCACAGACCAGACCCCCAAATAATTACAGACTCCAGACCAGACGCCTAAATAAATTCAGACCCCTGACCGGACCCCTAAATAAATGCAGACCCCAGACTGGACCCCCAAATTAATGCAGACCATGTACCGGACGCCTAAATAAATACAGACCCAAGACTAGAGCACTAAATAAATGCAGACCCCAGACCAGACCCCTAAATAAATACAGACCCCTAAATATAAACCCAGATTCTATATTGTGGATGAAAAGGGTTTTGCCAATAACCTGAACAAATAACCGTTGTTTATCTCTACTGTAGGAGTGGCATGTATTGCTACTGTGTTCTGCAGACCCCTGACCAGGCCATAAGAAACCCTGGTTGGGAAACACAGCTCTGGACACTAGACTGGCACTCATGATGCCCACATCAGACATAGCAGAGCAGGTTACTGCCAGGCAGGTGCCACCTGAGGATTCCATGACCTCTGACATCACGTGACCTGCACACGACCAACTGCCGTTTACTTTCAACTGTCGACGGCAGCGATCGGACTGAAGTCTACAGGTAGGACGATATTGGTGAAAATGGCGTCCAATGGACATGGAGAAGACGAAGAGAAGCGAGAAGAGGAGAAGAGGAAGAGGGAGGAGGACAGCGTCACCGGATTCAAGAAGATGACGAAGAAGAGGAGAGGAGCCAAGGACAGAGGATTGGAGGATGAGGAGCCAAGACCTGGGAGCAGCCAAGACCCTGGAACATCCAGCCCCTATGCCAGGCTTACCATCAGCCGCTTCACCATCCACCAGGTCCTGGGTAGGGGCAGCTTTGGCAAAGTGAGTAGAATATCTAAATATTTCATTTTATAGGGTGGTAAACCTAAAGTTTACCTTTTATCTCCATCAATTGTTCTCTGTTGTCACCATGTTATGCTAGATGGATGATGGGTGTAGTGTTCTCCTATGGGATGCCTAATAGGACATCCAGAAGTATTCCTGCCCCCATAACCACTACTTTAGTTTTTCATTTTAGTATTTTTCTGTCGACATATGAGAGATTTTGATTTTTGGGGGCACGAGTTGTCGTTTTTAATGGCTCCATTCAATGTTCCATATCATTTACTGGGAACATTGTAAAAGGCTGGTTTTTTTTAGGTGAAATAGCAAAAAAAAAAAAAAACAGCAATTCCTCCATTGGTTTAATAATTTGGCTTTTATGGTGTTAACTAAGTGGTAAAAATGACACGTTACCTTTATTCTGCGGGTCAGTACAATAACGGGGATACCAAAATTATATTGGTTTATTTTTTATACTTTTTATCCAATAAAAACAATTTGTAAAGAAATTAATTTGGTGTGTCTCCATATTCTGAAACCCAGAATTTTTTTTATTTTCCTGTTGATGGGGCGGTGTGAGGACTTCTTTTTTGTGGGGCGAGCTGTACTGTTTATTGGTACTATTTTGGGTTACATAAAACTTTTAATCACTTTTTAACTTTTTATTCCATTTTTCGAGGAGCTAAACAAAACGAAACAGAAAAAAGTTTATTTATTTATTTTGACTGCAATATTTATGTATCGCTTGAATTGTTCTTTTAGCCTCCCCCTATTAAGCTTAGTAGGAGGACCAAGTTGGCAGACCTTGGGGTCTCCATTAGGCCCCCTGGCTGCCATGACAACTATCTACACACTGTGATCGCGCTGCGGGTAGGGGTGATGGGGTGACAGCGGGAGCTTACCTCTATTTAACTGTTTAGATGCCACGGTCGCTATTATAGCGTATAATCCTGCTCCATACTACCCCCACCAACTAAGATAATTATGTCAAATGTGGGTAAGGCGTGAAGACCTCTCCATACAGGACCCAACAGCAGACACTGCATTATGCTGGGAGCTCAGCTTTGTTCTGCTGTAGAGTCCTGGGCACTACCCGACTGACCCACCTCTCTGTCCACCCCTGTTCCTTCTTCTTCTCATGAGGAATCTCCATTTGTTTTCCTCAGGTGGTCCTGGCATCAGTCCCCGGCCGAAACACCTACATGGCCGTAAAAATGATCACCAAACGGGACAATACGGACGAAATTATGAGAGAGCGGCGGATACTCCTAGCGGCCAGACACTGCCCGTTCCTATGCCACCTCTATGCCGCACATCAATCTGAGGAGCGGGCATTTTTTATCACGGAGTATCTGTCCGGTGGCAGCCTGGAGGCTTTGATCAGGATGTGCGGCTGCTTGAACATCGGCAACGTAAGGCGAGTAAATAATCAGGAGACTGAGGGGGGTGGAAAGAAGAAAAGATGAGGGGGGAGGTCAGATGAAGGATAATACAGAGAATGCAGAATACAGGCTGCCATAATCAGCGCCTCCTCTCTGCTAGAGACCGCACACACTCCATCATAACATGATATTAGGGAATTGATAGAGGAAGATTTCATGACATTGAGACTCCGCTCTGTTCTCCCCATCAGATTTTACACAGCAGAGATGATATGTGGCCTCCAGTTCCTCCATGGACACAACATCGTCCACCGGTAAGCAGAACTTCCCCCTTCTTTCATTCTCCTTTACATGCTGGAAACAGTGCACCCAGCTTTCCTACACTCCTGAATGGCTATTCTGCTTGGTGGTGAAATGACCCATCCCCCGTCTCCTGGATCACTGGGCGGATTTGTCATTCTCTCGTCTTATTTCTTTGCAGAGATCTAAAGCCGGAGAATATAATGTTGGATGCAGATGGCCACGTCCGTATCATCGACCTGGGATTGGCCCAAGATGGCGTCACCGCCTCCAATAAGATCCGTGGAGTGACGGGAACGTTGCATTACATGGCCCCCGAGGTGCTTCTTAGAAAAAAATACGGCACCGCAGTTGACTGGTGGAGCCTGGGGATTGTGGTGTCCAGGATGGCAGCAGGACGCTCCCCATTTTACAACGGCCCCGTCAGGCAAATGGCTATCAAAGCCATCACCACCGCGAAGCCTAAATTTCCAACTTGGCTTAATCCTGACGTGAAACATCTGACCAAGAGACTGGTCCGTAAAAATTCTAAGAGGCGCCTCGGTGTGTGCGGGAACATCAGAGAGCATCCATTCTTCTCCACCATCGGCTGGGAGGAACTGCAGGAGAGGAGGGCACAGCCACCATTTACACCATTTGTGCCCGTTCTGGAGAACCAACATCTGAAGTGGCCAGAGAATAACAAAGCCCTTCACCCCTTGGCCGGGTTCAGCTTCATGTCACCAAGCTGGAACCAATAAGATCTCAGGACAAGGGCCCAGAACTTCATGCCTCCTGACCCGCGCCTCAAGTCTCTGCTGCTGTATGTTACCTCGGCTGCCCAGACCATCATCTCTCTCCTTACCATCTTCATGCCACACCTCTGCCATCTTGCTGCTGCACCAGAGCCTTGACTTGCCATCCTCCAATCCCGGGCAGGCATCTGACATCACTCCAGCCTGAAGATCCTCTACACCCCCCAGGAGCGGCCTGTGCTTAGTTTCCATCTGGGGAGATCAGGAATAATAGCCGCATGTTGTAGTCCTGGGGCCGGAGCGGCCATTATACCTGATCTCACCTCAGCACAGGCCAGGTAAGTAATGCACCCACATCACCCACATCACTCACATCACCCCACTATATAATAAGTATAGACACCACACTACATGATAAGTATAGACACCCGCATATAGACACATAGTACATTTAGATTAGACTTTAGCCTTTGATCCTGGGATTATTCTGATCGCCATATTTGGGGTCAGGAAGGAATTTTCCCCCCTTAATATGAGGACAATTGGCTCATTCCTCACAGGGGGTTTTCGCCTTCCTCTTGATCAACACGGCCTTAAATAGGTTTAGGATGATAGAGTAATAAGTAGTAACACACATAAGTGACATAATATAAATATAGAAAATAATTTAAAAAAAATCTTAATTTAATACAATTTATAGTTTACACATAAATAAATACAGCAGTTCATTAAAAATAATAATATAAAGAATGAATAATTTTCCCCTAGTCTTTCCCCATATTACACGTTACACTTCAGCCTTTGATCCTGGGATTTATGCCGACCGCCATATTTGGGGTCAGGAAGGAATTTTCCCCCCTAATATGAGGACAATTGGCTCATTCCTCACAGGGGGTTTTCGCCTTCCTCTGGATCAACACGGCCTTTAGATAGGTTTAGTATAATAGATAAATAGATGACACATACATATACACAGTATATAATAATAGTAGTCTTAATACTTCTAGAATAATCTCCTAATAATAAAATATAACCTTCCCTTATCTGTAAATAAAACTTTCCTTTTACCCCCTACATCTTTGTGCTTGTTTTTATTCCCATTGGACTTCTGTGTAGTAAATGTTGTCCGAGCTCTGAGACCCCCACCAATCACTAGAACGAAGCAGCTGAAGGTCTCGTGTGAGCGCTCAGCCGCTTCCTGTCTGTTCAGCTTTTTCCGGAAAAATGTATCGGCTCATAGACTTTCTATTGAGTCCGTTCACCGATACATTTATTTCTGGAAAAAGCCGAACAAACACAAAGCGACTGAGCGCTCACACGGGGGCTTCAGCTGCTTCATTCTAGTGATTGGTGGGGGTCTCAGTGCTCGGACCCCCACCAATCCAATCTTCTGACGTGTCACTATGTCACTATGACATGTCAGAAGTTTGTCAAACGTTTAGCTACACTTTAAAGGTATATGTCAGATTTAAAGCCCAAATGTGGTGTGAACAGAGCCTTACAGGGGTTGTCCGGTTTTTAAAATACCGTTTTGCTAGAGGGGTCCAGTAATCTGTGGGGGAACTTGCTGCAAGAGTTTAATTTCCCTACAGCATCTCTAAAGGGGAATTAAAGTATTACACAGTTCTATAATCACCGGGCTGTGCATGTAATACATGGATGTGATGGTCCTCCTGAGCAGGAGATGATGTTTGTAGCCCCTCTCCATTCTGGATAATTAATCAGGGTCCTGAACGGGGGAACCCACACGATTACCCCAAAATTCCCTAATAGGGCATTTGAAAATGGGGTTTCCAAACCAGAAAACAGCTTTATTGGTTATATAATGATAAGTGAGAGTTTGTTACAATGTATCAGTGCAGGAGAGAGCTGAAGTACAGGCTATTTAGATTGTGGAGGATTATCTAAACGGGATACACTGAATGGGGCACAGTGGAGGATGGAGGATCGGCTACAATGCTGCCCCCTACAGTCAGGGCCCTCACCTCATGGATGCTCCTGTTACCAGATCCTTCACACCAGAGATCAACATTCATGAAGAAGAAAAATCCCCTGCAGAGACGTCCACACCGAGAGATCCAATAGGACTGGTCTATACAAGGAGTCGTCATATCCGGGGGCATATTTACAGCCATGCCCCCATATAATAAATACTTTATTCCTGTATACATGAGAAGTTCTACAACTTTATAATATCATTTATGTTTCAATTACTCACCATTTTCAAGATCTGTTTGCTGTCAGTGAATGAGGACACTCTTGCTCACATTCAGATGCAGTGAACCTGTACATCGCTAGTCCTGCTCTCAGCTAAGAAACATAAAGTAGATTAGGAAGTTGTAGAACTTTTCATTTATACAGCGATTAAGCTTTAGTTACATAAAATCGGAAAACACACAGGAAGAGGATTCATTACCGGTAGTACTACAGTGATCTGGTGCCCGCAGGTATCTAATGGTAAATACGGCCCTGGTGGGTACCTCACCTTTATGTGACAGGCCATAAAATGTCATATAGGAAAAAACGTAAGAAAGAACTTACCATACGGGGATCATATATGTTATGTCGCTGGAAGAAACCTGCAGCACTGACACCAATGGAACATGAGGATGACGCCTCTCAATGTGCCGTCCATCACCCCCATCATCCCACGAGTTTCACTCCACCTGTGACTCTGCCGACTAAGGTGAATACTGACTAAACACAAACTCTGACCGGCCTCATCACTAGTCCATATTGTCATACAGCCGCCTCCGATCCCTAATCCAGTGGTGGTGAACTAACCCTTATCCACTTACATGTGGTTTCCAGTAGTCAGTGGTACATATAATATCCAGAGACTAGTGGTCAGTGGTACATATAGTATCCACAGTCTGGTGGCCAGTGAGTAAATATAGTATTCAGAGTCTGGTGGTCAGTGGTATATATAGTATCCAGAGTCTGGTGGTCAGTCGTACATTCAGTATCCAGAGTCTTGTGGTCAGTGGTATATATAGTATCCAGAGTCTAGTGGTCAGTGGTACATATAGTATCCAGAGTCTGGTGGTCAGTGGTACATATAGTATCCAGAGTCTAGTGGTCAGTGGTACATATAGTATCCACAGTCTGGTGGCCAGTGAGTAAATATAGTATTCAGAGTCTGGTGGTCAGTGGTATATATAGTATCCAGAGTCTGGTGGTCAGTCGTACATTTAGTATCCAGAGTCTTGTGGTCAGTGGTATATATAGTATCCAGAGTCTAGTGGTCAGTGGTACATATAGTATCCAGAGTCTGGTGGTCAGTGGTACATATAGTATCCAGAGTCTGGTGGTCAGTCGTACATTTAGTATCCAGAGTCTTGTGGTCAGTGGTATATATAGTATCCAGAGTCTAGTGGTCAGTGGTATATATAGTATCCAGAGTCTAGTGGTCAGTGGTACATATAGTATCCATAGTCTGGTGGTCAGTGGTACATATAGTATGCAGAGTCTGGTGTTCAGTGGTATATATATAATATCCAGAGTCTAGTGTTCAGGGGCACACGTGGTCATAAACGGCTGTTTGGACACACGGCAGGGTTCAGAAGGGAAAGAGCGCCATTTGGAGTTCAAATTTAGCTGGAATGGTTTGCAGAGGCCATGTCACATTTGCAAAGCCCCTGAGTGGCCAAAACAGTGGAAACCCCCCAAAAGTGACTCCATTTGGGAAACTACACCCCTCAAGGAATTTATCTAGGGGTATAGTAGGGGTATAGTGAGCATTTAAAAAAATATGTCAATTAAAAATCCATGGGCTTCTCTAAGGGACGGACCCTGGGAGGCGTGGTGCTTTAGCATACCCGTGGTGATGCCACTGTAGCTTATATGATCACGGCTAGTGGTTTAACCCCTTCCCGACATTTGCCGTATAGATACGTCATGGAAAGCCATGACTTCCCGCAAATTGCCGTATCCATACGCCAAATGAAGAAGGGGTTACAGTGGAAAAAATAAAAGTTACAAAGTAAAGATGGCTGCTGTTCATAACAGCAGACCATCTTTACGCGAGGGCTAGGGGGGTGGCTCAACCGCCCCTCATCGGCGATCGCTGCAATTGGCCGGTCAATTCAGAGCGGCCAATTGCGGCCGTTTGCGGCTTTCACCAATCACTGTGCCACAGGGCACAGTGATATGGTGGTGATTGGTGCTGCCTAGGACAGCACCAGTCCCTGCCATGTAGCGATGACGAGGTGGCTGGGATGCCATCCCCCCGATCGCTACGATTGGTTGGTCTGCACCGATTGACCAATCGCAGCCATGGCGAGTGTTTGAAACACCCTCCACCAGCTCTGCCCACCTCATTCCGGTTAGGAACGGTGAGCAGAGCTGGTGTGACCATCTGTGAGCCATACTTACCGAATCTGAGGCCTTCTGTGCTGCCATCCTGCTGTGACGTCTTCATCTGACTGCTTCCTGCTGCAGAGTGAACCTTCGTCATCATCATCTGTGCTGCTGCTGATTTATTTTTTTTAGCAGCACTTGTTTTTTTCCTAAACTTCTTATCCCTGTACCCTTCCCCCTCCCCCTCTTTCCCTTGTTACGTCCTGTGGCCGCTGAGTGTGGATCAGTGACCACCATCACTGACCGCCAATATTTGGCACAGGACTTTTTTTTATTTTTTGCACCTCCCTGTGTGCATCCTGCGGCCACTGAGTGCTGATCAGTGACCGCCATCACTCATCAGCATCTGTGGTCATTTTTTTTGACGCTACGTTTTTTTCATCTTTTTCTACCCGCACCAATTTACTGTGTGCTTCCTGTGCCGCTGAGCGCTGATCAGTGACCGTCATCACTGATCGGATCAATTATAGGTGCAGGGTTTTTATTTTGTGGCCTTTTTTTTACTGCACCTTTTTTTTTGGGTGCGCCCTGGGGCCACTGAGTGCTGAGTCTAATAATCAGCCTCAGTGGTCATTTGTTTACGCAGGGTAGCGTTAGGGCGTTAGAGTAGCGGACGTTTACTGATGTCCGTTTTGTAAAATAAATATATAGCAGAAGTTATAGCTATATGTTATTTATACAGTTTGAGTAAATCTACAGCTTCTCGTCAGCGTCTGTTTACTGACGGACATTCAGCTTTTTTGTAACTGAAGTTCGGTCACTACATTTTTGATAGCGCAGCGACACAGTTGTAGCTCAAGTTTTTTCACAGTTCTATAATGAACGTGCAGTCAATTTCTTTCTCCTAAATTTTTCTTATAGTTCTTTTTGTTTTCCTATAAATGTCATATACACGTGTAAAAGCACAACATACACAACCACCTCTATAAATATAAATGGAGTATTACACGTGTTGAAGCACTACATACCCCCCTAATAAAAATGTCCCATTCATCTCAATGGGTCTATTCAGCAGAAGAGGCATCCGCCATCCTGGTCCTGACACTGAATCAGCCAGCGCGGGAGAAGAGGAAATTGCCCCATTCCTATTGACCTCCTCATCATCATCATCCTCATCCAGTGATGAGGAACCCCCGCAAAGACGCCCCAGGACATCAGCTGAGGCAAACCCACAAATGAGTGATACCCTGTGGAACCCACCCCCTGATAATTATGAGCCTCACATTCCGGATTTCACAGGGAGCTCAGGAATTCGGTTAGAGACTGTAGGCCTCACAGAAATGGACTATTTCAAGCTCTTTTTCTCTGAGGATTTTGTTAATTTAATGGCAGCCCAGACAAATTTATACGCCCGGCAATTTTTAGCCCAAAACCCCACGTCATCATTTGCTAGGTGGACCCCCATAGAGGCAGCGGAGATTATTAAATTTTGGGGCCTTGTCCTACATATGGGCCTAGTAAAAAAGCCAGCGATTAGGCAATACTGGAGTGCGGACAGTTTATACAGCACCCCATTATACCGCATGGCAATGACCCGGGCACGTTTTGAAATAATTCTGACATTTTTGTATTATAAGGATAATGCACAGTGCCCGCCCCGTGATGACCCCACATACGACCGCCTATTCAAGATCAGGCCAATGATTGATTATTTCTGCACCAAATTTCAGGAAGTGTACACCCCCGAAAAGAACATAGCAATAGACGAGTCCTTTTTACATTTTAAGGGGAGACTAAATTTCCGCCAATACCTGCCAAGCAAGAGGGCGAGGTATGGAATTAAAATGTAGAAGCTGTGCGGGAGTAGCTCAGTGTGCACCTACAGGTTTAGGGTTTATGAAGGGAAGGACGCCAGGATAGAACCCCCAGAATGCCCCCCTGTCCTGGGGGTTAGTGGGAAAATAGTGTGGGACTTGGTGCACCCACTGCTGGACCAGGGTTACCCCCTTTACGTGGATAACTTCTATACCAGCGTCCCACTATTTAACTGCCTCTCCACCAGAAGTCCTGCAGCATGCGGCACCGTGCGCAAAAACCAGAGAGGCCTCTCTAAAAATCTGATTGGGCAACCCCTAAGAGAAGGAGAAAGCAGGTCGCTAAATAGCGAGAACATGTTGCTGGACAAGTATAAGGACAAGAGGGACGTCCTTATGTTGACCACAATGCACGGTAGCGGCAGAACCCCTGTCCCTGTCCAAGGTACCACCACAATGACCCCCAAGCCAGACTGCATCCTCGGCTACAATAAGTACATGGGAGGGGGTGATCTTTCTGATCAAGTACTGAAGCCGTACAGTGCCATGCGGAAAACACAGGGACATTCCTTAATTTTCAAGAGGTGCTGATCAAGGCCCTTGTATTTGGGGACCAGGAAGGGGAGAGCCCCAGTACTTCTAGAAGCGATGGTCCACGTATTGTACCAGGGCAACACTTTCCTGGAGGAATCCCCTCCACTGGTAAAAAGGGAAGGAGCCAAAAAAGGTGCAAAGTGTGTTACAAAAGGGGGAGAAGACGAGACACAACTTATCATTGTGAAACCTGCCCCGACATATCTGGCCTGTGCATAAAGGAGTGCTTCAAAGTTTATCACACATCCATGGATTTTTAAATGACACATTTTTTTTTAAATGCTCACTATACCCCTAGATAAATTCCTTGAGGGGTGTAGTTTCCCAAATGGAGTAACTTTTGGGGGGTTTCAACTGTTTTGGCCACTCAGGGGCTTTGCAAATGTGACATGGCCTCTGCAAACCATTCCAGCTAAATTTGAACTCCAAATGGCGCTCTTTCCTTTCTGAGCCCTGCCGTGTGTTCAAACAGCCGTTTATGACCACACGTGGGGTATTGTTTTACTCGGGAGGAACTGCTCTACAAATGTTGGGGTGCTTTTTCTCCTTTAGTCATGTGGGAATGAAAACAAATTAGCTAAACCTACATTTTCTTTGCAAACATATAGATTTTCATTTTCACCACCTAATTCCAATAATTTATGCAAAAAACCTGTGGCGTCAAAATGCTCACTATACCCCTAGATCATTTCCTTATGGGGTGTAGTTTCCAAAATGGGGTCACTTGTGGGGGTTTCCACTGCTTTTTCTCCTCAGGGGCTTTGCAAATCCGACGTGGCCTTCGCAAACCATTCCTGCTAAATTTGAGCTCCAAAAGCCAAATGGCGCTCTTTCCCTTCTAAGCCCTGCCGTGTGTCCAAACAGCCGTTTATGACCACATGTGGGGTATTGTTTTAGGCCCCATGCACACGAGCATATTTTTTTCCTCCCGTAATTACTGGCGTAAATACGGGTCCTTTGTCCACTGCAGCCTGTGATTGGCCTGTGATTGGCTGCAGCGGTCACATGGGATGAAACGTCATCCCGGGAGGCCGGAATGGAGGAAGAAGCAGGGAGTTCTGGGTAAGTTAACTTTTAATACTATTAACCCAAGCGGTAGTCACTGTCCCGGGTGCTGAAAGAGTTACAGCCGATCAGTTAATTTTTTCAACACCCTGGACAGTGACTATCCCCTGATGTCGCCTAGCAACGCTCCCGTAATTACGGGTGCACACACGTAGCCACCCGTAATTACGGGAGCCCCATAGTCTTCTATGGGCCTGCCGGTGTCGTAATTACGGCCTGAAATAGGACATGTTCCATATTTTTAAACGGCATGGACACCTTCCCGTAAACAAACGGGAAGGTACCCATGGCCAATAGAAGTCTATGGGCCCGTAATTACCGCCTGTAATTACGGGCGTTTTTACGTTCGTGTGCATGGGGCCTTACTCAAGAGAAACTGCTCTACAAATGTTGGGGTGCTTTTTCTCCTTTAGTCCTTGTGATAATGAAAACAAATGAGCTAAACCTACATTTTCTTTGCAAACATGTAGATTTTAATTTTCACGGCCTAATTCCAATAATTTCTGCAAAAAAACCTGTGGGTTCAAAATGCTCACTATACCCCTAGATAATACATAGATAAAAAGAAATATATATATATTTAAGAAAAAAAAAATTGTGTGTTTTCCCTCCCTGATAGCCTGCCAGGAGAGGGAGAAGTTAGGGGTGGGAGGGGTGGCGTCGGTGCCGCGAGTGGCGTGGGGGAGAGGTGCCGCGAGAGGGGTGGTCAGTCCCGCGAGGGGGGGTGACGGGGGAGCGGTGCCGCGAGAGGGGGGGGATGGGGGTTCCATGGGAATGGAAAAGCCTGAGCGGAAGGGGGGCGCCAAAGAGCAGCCCCATCAAAACAGCTGATCCCTGTATGCTGGGTGGCTGTAGTAGCGATCTGTTTTGATACAGCTGCTCTGCGGCGCCCCCTCCTTCAGCCTGGCCTTGTAGGTTTGGCCCCCCTGTAAATAGTGCCATACAGCCCCCCCTGTAGACAGTGCTATGCAGCCCCCTCCTTTAGACAGTGCCATATAGCCCCCGGGGTAAGACGCCTCATGCAGATGCTCTCCTCTTCCTCCCCAGCAGCACAGTGCTCCGGGGTAAGACGCCTCATGCAGCTGCTCTCCTCTTCCTCTCCAGCCGCACAGTGCTCCGGGGTAAGACGCCTCATGCAGCTGCTCTCCTCTTCCTCCCCAGCCGCACAGTGCTCCGGGGTAAGACGCCTCATGCAGCTGCTCTCCTCTTCCTCCCCGGCCGCACAGTGCTCCGGGGTAAGACGCCTCATGCAGCTGCTCTCCTCTTCCTCCCCAGCAGCACAGTGCTCCGGGGTAAGACGCCTCATGCAGCTGCTCTCCTCTTCCTCCCCAGCCGCACAGTGCTCCGTGGTAAGACGCCTCATGCAGCTGCTCTCCTCTTCCTCCCCAGCCGCACAGTGCTCCGGGGTAAGACACCTCATGAAGCTGCTCTCCTCTTCCTCCCCGGCCGCACAGTGCTCCGGGGTAAGACTCCTCATGCAGCTGCTCTCCTCTTCCTCCCCAGCCGCACAGTGCTCCGGGGTAAGACTCCTCATGCAGCTGCTCTCCTCTTCCTCCCCAGCAGCACAGTGCTCCAGGGTAAGACGCCTCATGCAGCTGCTCTCCTCTTCCTCCCCGGCCGCACAGTGCTCCGGGGTAAGACTCCTCATGCAGCTGCTCTCCTCTTCCTCCCCAGCCGCACAGTGCTCCGGGGTAAGACGCCTTATGCAGCTGCTCTCCTCTTCCTCCCCAGCCGCACAGTTCTCCGGGGTAAGACGCCTCGTGCAGCTGCTCTCCACTTCCTCCCCAGCCGCACAGTGCTCCGGGGTAAGACGCCTCATGCAGCTGCTCGGGGGCCGCTCTGACATTGCTTCATGCTCTAATCAGCTGCTAGAGACGGAGATAAGAGCTTCTTTTACTGAGCAGAAGCTGTGATTGGTAGAAGGGCCTGTCAGCTGACAAGTGCTCCACCAATCAGCAAAAGGGAAGCTCTGACCTCACACTGACCATTGCAGGACATGGAGGGGGAGGGCTCTCTGGCTGCATCAGCGTATGTGGAGGGGGAGTCAACCTGATAACATCCACTGCTTCCTGTCAATGAATGAAAAACACCAGCAGCAGGAGGATGTAGGACCCTGCCCTATCTGCATCCTGGAGACACTGGGACAATCTGCTGCACATCTGTGGGCTGGTGAATGTCTGATGCAGGGTCATGTGTTGTGGGGGAAGGTAGGGGGACATTGTTTCAGATGCTCTGCACTTTATTGGGGGGGGAGGGATGAGAGGATACTGTGTGCTGGGGACTATATAGGCTTTGTGTGACATGGGAGTTGTATGTGGGGGTGGTATTAGGCCTGTACACTGTAAGAGGGGGATTATAGGCCCATGTTTGTGGGGGTAAGGGTATGATCATACATTGTATGTTATTTTACAACAAGAGCACCCCCCCCCCCACTCGATCGATGGCCTATGCCATTACTTTATGATTGATGGGGATCCAGCCTCTGGGTCCCCGACCAGAGAATGAAGGGGCCGCAGTGCTGATATAACCCTGTGTCCCCTTTACTGTGTTTCCCTGCGCACCAGCACCCCAGCTGCCCGGCGGTGCAAGGAGCTGCAGCACGACCCCATTCACAGCATCACCCCAGCTGCCCGGCGGTGCAAGGAGCTGCAGCACGACCCCGTTCACAGCATCACCCCAGCTGCCCAGCGGTGCAAGAAGCTGCAGCACGACCCCATTCACAGCAGCACCCCAGCTGCCCGGCGGTGCAAGGAGCTGCAACATGACCCCATTCACAGCAGCATCCCAGCAGCCCGGCGGTGCAAGGAGCTGCAGCACGACCCCGTTCACAGCATCCCCCCAGCTGCCCGGCGGTGCAAGGAGCTGCAGCATGACCCCATTCACAGCAGCACCCCAGCTGCCCGGCAGTGCAAGGAGCTGCAGCACGACCCCGTTCACAGCATCACCCCAGCTGCCCGGCGGTGCAAGGAGCTGCAACATGACCCCATTCACAGCAGCACCCCAGCTGCCCGGCGGTGCAAGGAGCTACAGCACAACCCCATATCTGTATGGCGTTATCTACAGAGGGTGCTGGATGGCGATATCTACAGAGGGGGCTGTATGGCGTTATCTACAGGGGGGGGCTGGATGGCGTTATGTACAGAGGGTGCTGTATGGCGTTATCTACAGAGGGGGCTGTATGGCGCTATCTGCAGGGGAGGCTGTATGGCGCTATCTACAGAAGGGGGTGTATGGCGTTATCTACAAAGGGGGCTGTATGGCAATATCTACAGAGGGGGATGTATGGCACTATCTACAGAGGGGGCTGTATGGCGCTATCTACAGAGGGGGCTGTATGGCGCTATCTACAGAGGGGGCTGTATGGCGTTATCTACAGAGGGGGCTGTATGGCGCTATCTACAGGGGGGACTGTATGGCGGTATCTGCAGGGGGCTGTATGGCGCTATCTACAGGGGGGGCTGTATGGCGTTATCTACAGAGGGGGCTGTATCGCGCTATCTACAGGGGGGTGTACGGCGCTATCTACAGAGGGGGCTGTATTGCACTATCTACAGGGGGGGTGTATGGCGCTATCTACAGAGGGGGCTGTATTGCACTATCTACAGGGGGGGCTGTGTGGCGTTATCTACAGAGGGGGCTGTATGGCGTTCTCTACAGATGGGACTATATGGCGCTAACGCCATACAGCCCCCCCCCTGTAGGGAACACCATACAGCCCCCCCCTGTAGGGAACGCCACACAGCCCCCCCCTGTAGGGAACACCATACAGCCACCCCCTGTAGGGAACGCCATACAGCCCCCTCCCTGTAGGGAATGCCATACAGACCCCCCCTGTAGATAGCGCCATACAGCCCCCTCTGTAGATAACGCCATACAGCCCCCCCTGTAGGGAACGCCATACAGCCCCCCCTGTAGGGAACGCCATACAGCCCCCCCTGTAGGGAACGCCATACAGCCCCCCCCTGTTGGGAACGCCATACAGCCCCCCCCTGTTGGGAACGCCATACAGCGTCCCCAACCCCCCAAAAAAAGTGACCTACAGTGTGTCCTACAAAAGATATGTATCCGCTATCCACAGGATAGGGGATACATGTGTGATCGCTGGCAGCGATAGGGAGAACGGGGGACTGGAAGTCCCCTGAAGTTCTCCATGACTAACCTCTGACTGCGCAGCTCAATAAAAATGAAAGGAGCGCTGGTCACGCATGCGCACAAGCGCGAACGGCGCTCCATTCATTTCTACGGAGCTGCCGACACAGACCCCGGAAGTCCGAGGTTTGTAAAGGAGAACTTCAGGGGACTTTCAGTCCCCCGTTCTCCCTATCAATGCCAGCGATCACACATGTATCCCCTGTCCTGTGGATATCCTGTGGCTAGGAGATACATGTCTTTTGTTTAATGGCAGAGCGGGGAGATACCTCCCTGCTCTGCCGTAGTGTTTAGTGGCGCCGCGCTGTAGCAGCCATAGCGGCTGATAGTGGAGCCTCCGGCCATGGTGGCGGCCCGTGCCGGCGGGCGACACGGGCCCCCTCATGCCGCGGGCCCCGCAGCAGCCGCTACGGCTGCTATAGTGGTAGCTACGCCACTGGCCCTGAGGTTCTGCCTCCGATATTTGTCCACTGTATAAACTCCCAGTAATAAGTTATCACCCCACTGAACCCCCGGAATGACCAGACACAAGTTTCACTACAGATCTTGAGGGGAGTGGTGTGTGTGGTGCATGGGATGTGTAGTAAGAAATAATAAATGAATAGTGTGTGTGCAAGTGTAATACTATGAGTGAAATATAGGGGGCAGTAATGAGTAAAGTGCCTCAATAGAAATAAAATGGATAATGGGGTGCAAGTGTGTGAAACATGGAGGGATAGTGTGTACGTCATGAGGCACAACGTGTATAGCCAGGTAGAAGCCTATTTGTGACGCCTTGATAGTTCATAGAGCGGGCTACCCTGCTTGCTATGCCAAACAACAACACACCATGCTCTCCCAGCATCAAAGACCCGGCTGTGTCCAAGAGAAGCGAATATATGTAGTAATGAAAAATACCTGGGGTATTAGTAATCATTAGTATGACCTTTTTCGGTGTTTTTGTATATGTCTGTTTTGTCTGTGCATCAGGAACATTCAGTTCCAGTTAGGGACTCGCAAGTCTGGGGATCCTTGTCGTGGATTGCGAGCTTGCGTCCTTTTGGCCAGAATGATCACTAATACCCCAGGTATTTTTCATTATTACGTATATTCGCTTCTCTTGGACACAGCCGGGTCTTTGATGCTGGGAGAGCATGGTGGGTTGTTGTTTGGCATAGCATGCAGGGTAGCCCGCTCTATGAACTATCAAGGCGTCACAAATAGGCTTCTACCTGGCTATACACGTTGTGCCTCATGACGTACACACTATCCCTCCATGTTTCACTCACTTGCACCCCATTATCCACTTATTTCTATTGAGGCACTTCTCATTACTGCCCCCTATACTTCACTTATAGTATTACACTTGCACACACACTATTCATTTATTATTTCTTACTACACATCCCATGCACCACACACCACTCCCCTCAAGACTAGTGGGAGTGGCTATTTTTATTTAAAGCACCTGCTCACTCTCCTTCATCAGCTTTTTCTGACCTGGCTGTGTCCATTTGTAAGTATGGCCTTTTTCTGTGTTTACAAGTTTCACTACAGGCTGGAATAACGGCTGGAACTTCTGCTTTCCTCTTTTATACAAAATAATTGTTCTGGGTTTTACGTTTTTTTTTCTCATTTTCACCCATGTAAATGGGATTTGGCAAAGGCAAAGGGGTAACTGGTTTGGCAGGAGTGTTTTTTGTTGTTTTGGCTGACAACCATACACCTGACCCTACAGACGTGGCTGACAACCATGCACCTGGACCCTACAGACGTGGCTGACAACCATGCACCTGGACCCTCCAGACGTGGCTGACAACCAAGCACCAGGACCCTACAGACCAGGCTGACAACCCTGCACCTGGACCCTACAGACGTGGCTGACAATCATGCACCTGAACCCTACAGACGTGGCTGACAACCATGCACCTGGACCCTACAGACGTGATATCACTCATGCACCTGGACCCTACAGATATGGCTGACAACCATGCACCTGGACCCTACAGACGTGGCTGACAACCATGCACCTGAACTCTACAGACGTGACTGACAACCATGCACCTGGACTCTACAGACGTGGCTGACAACCATGCACCTGGACCCTACAGACGTGGCTGACAACCATGCACCTGGACCCTACAGACGTGGCTGACAACCATGCACCTGGACTCTACAGACGTGGCTGACAACCATGCACCTGGACCCTCCAGAAGTGGCTGACAACCATGCACCTGGACCCTACAGACGTGGCTGAAACCATGCACCTGGACTCTACAGATGTGGCTGACAACCATGCACCTGGACCCTACAGACGTGGCTGTCAACCATGCACCTGGACCCTACAGACATGGCTGACAACCATGCACCTGGACCCTACAGACGTGGCTGACAACCCTGCACCTGGACCCTACAGACGTGGCTGACAATCATGCACCTGAACCCTACAGACGTGGCTGACAACCATGCACCTGGACCCTACAGACGTGATATCACTCATGCACCTGAACCCTACAGATGTGGCTGACAACCATGCACCTGGACCCTACAGACGTGGCTGTCAACCATGCACCTGGACCCTACAGACATGGCTGACAACCATGCACATGTACCCTACAGACGTGGCTGACAACCATGCACCTGGACCCTACAGACCCGGCTGACAATCATGCACCTGGACCCTACAGACGTGGCTGACAACCATGCACCTGGACCCTACAGATGTGGCTGACAATCATGCACCTGAACCCTACAGACGTGGCTGACAACCATGCACCTGGACCCTACAGACGCGGCTGACAACCATGCACCTGGACCCTACAGACGTGATATCACTCATGCACCTGGACTCTACAGACGCGGCTGACAACCATGCACCTGGACCCTACAGACGCGGCTGACAACCATACACCTGGACCCTACAAATGTGGCTGACAACCATGCACCTGGACCTTACAGACGTGGCTGACAACCATGCACCTGGACCCTACAGACGCAGCTGACAACCATGCACCTGGACCCTACAGACGCGGCTGACAACCATGCACCTGGACCCTACAGACGCGGCTGACAACCATGCACCTGGACCCTACAAATGTGGCTGACAACCATGCACCTTGACCTTACAGACGTGGCTGACAACCATGCACCTGGACCCTACAGACGCAGCTGACAACCATGCACCTGGACCCTACAGACGCGGCTGACAACCATGCACCTGGACCCTACAGACGCGGCTGACAACCATGCACCTGGACCCTACAGACGCGGCTGACAACCATGCACCTGGACTCTACAGACGTGGCTGACAACCATGCACCTGGACCCTACAGACGTGATATCACTCATGCACCTGGACCCTACAAACGTGGCTGACAACCATGCACCTGGACCTTACAGAGGTGGCTGACAACCATGCACCTGGACCCTACAGATGTGGCTGACAACCATTTACCTGGACCCTACAGACGTGGCTGACAACCATGCAGCTGGACCCTACAGACGTGATATCACTCATGCAGCCTTATTCATTTACTATTATAATAGGCAGCAGAAGAGATTAAAGGGTTTGTCTCACCTATTTAGCATTATGGATATCATATGCCTTGATGCCACTCTATGACCCAAAAGAGAGACACGCTCTGGCAGGCTGAGCCGCCCATGTATAATTCATTCAAGAACATTCATTTTCATTTTCAGGTTCATCTCTCGGCCAGAGTGGAGAGCGGTTACAAAGAACATCTCTCTCTTTTTGGTGGACCTGTCTTGTATTACGCAGACACCATATTGCTATGAATGGACACTGTGTAATGCCTAATTTCTCCTGCGGTGGTGCTGCAGGGAAATTGAACACTTACTGCCAGGTTTCCCTACTGATCACAGCTGATCGCTGGGGGTCCCTTCAGGGGGACACTTTGTAATCAGCTTAATGTCAAGGGACCCTTTCTAAAATGTAGTGATTGTCTGGAGAACCCCCGAAAAAAGTAAAGAATCCCTTGAAGCCAAGCCATATACATCAGATAACCGAAAAGTTCTGAATTTATATTTTTAGGTTTCCATTACCTGGAAAAACTGTGCGACAACCAATATGCTGCTATTTCAGTTAACATTGGGGTTCTCACTGTCCGGTTTTCCCAGTCTCCAGAGCAGCAAATTTGCCCTTTTAGGCCAAAATGGCCACCATTCGGCTGCCAAACCAGAAACAGACTGAATGAGCAGCCGAACAACCTCACAGCACGAGGACCGTTTACTGACTTTACTGCTGTTTTTTCTTTTCTAATTTGCACAAAGTCTTTGTAATGCAGTAACACAAAATAACTTTTTGTATTTTTTGCAGGACAAACTTGAGAAGTCCAAAGCCATACAGTGGAATGAAGCGGCCCGGGTGACAACCAGCTCTACCGGATCATAACTGCCAGGGCCACCATCAGGAATGTCTGGGCCCCATACAGCCAAGATGTCTGCCCCCCCTCCATTACCGGGGGTGTGATACAGAAAGTGTGGCGCTCACGTTTGTACGTTATACACATTAACTGGTTTTGGTGCTGATGTCAATTACAGTGAAGGAAACCACGGAGCCGGCAGTGACCGGTTAATGCTCCGGATTTCGATCTACACTGTATTCCAAATTATTACGCAAATGTTATTTTTCACTGATTTTCCTAAATAGTCGATGCAAATGACAGTCAGTATAATCTTCAAGCATCAGCCGTTGGAGTATAATGCTAATTTTATTGAACAAATATCCTAATGATAACTGAATTTTTTGTTTCACATTATTATGCACAACAGAGATCAAAACATTTTAAAAGTTGTAAAGAGACTAAAATGGTCATTTGTTGAATTTGCAGCATCAGGAGGTCATATTTATAGAAATCAAAAGCTCTTTCAATAAAAAAAACTTAACAGGCCAAGTTACATGGTAACATAGGACCCCTTCTCTGATATCACCTTCACAATTCTTGCATCCATTGAATTTGTGAGTATTTGGACAGTTTCTGCTTGAATATCTTTGCAGGATGTCAGAATCGCCTCCCAGAGCTTCTGTTTTAATGTGAACTGCCTCCCACCCTCATAGATATTTTGCTTGAGGATGCTCCAAAGGTTCTCAATAGGGTTGAGGTCAGGGGAACATGGGGGCGACACAATAAGTTTCTCTCCTTTTATGCCCATAGCAGCCAATGACACAGAGGTATTCTTTGCAGCATGAGATGGTGCATGTTCATGCATGAAGATAATTTTGCTACGGAAGGCACGGTTCTTCTTTTTGTACCACAGAAGAAAGTGGTCAGTCATAAACTCTACGTACTTTGCAGAGGTCATTTTCACACCGTCAGGGACCCTAAACGGGCCTACCAGCTCTCTCCCCATGATTCCAGCCCAAAACATGACTCCGCCACCTCCTTGCTGACGTTGCAGCCTTGTTCGGACATGGTGGCCATTCACCAACCATCCACTACTCCATCCATCTGGACCATGCAGGGTTGCAGGGCACTCGTCAGTAAACAACACGGTTTGAAAATTAGTCTTCATGTATTTCTGAGCCCACTGCAACGGTTTCTGCTTGTGAGCATTGTTTAGGGGTGGCCGAATAATAGCTTTATGCACACTTGCAAACCTCTGGAGGATCCTACACCTTGAGGTTCGCGGGACTCCAGAGGCACCAGCGGCTTCAAATACCTGTTTGCTGCTTTGCAATGGCATTTTAGCAGCTGCTCTCCTAATCCTATTCATTTGTCTGGCAGAAACCTTCCTCATTATGCCTTTATCTGAACAAACCCGTCTGTGCTCTGAATCAGCCACAAATCTTTTTACAGTACGATGATCAAGCTTAAGTTTTCTTGAAATATCCAATGTTTTCATTCCTTGTCCACGGTATTGCACTATTTCACGCTTTTCGGCAGCAGAGAGATCCTTTTTCTTTCCCATATTGCTTGAAACCTGTGGCCTGCTTAATAATGTGGAACATCCTTCTTAAGTAGTTTTCCTTTGATTGGGCACACCTGGCAAACTAATTATCACAGGTGTCTGAGATTGATTACAATGATCCAAAGAGCCCTAAGGCCTCATTCACACGGCAGGGTTTCCCGGCCGGGTGCCGGCCGTTCATAAATCGGCCGGCACCCGGCTGCATTAGGAATAATAGACCCCTAATGGGGCTATTCACACGGCCGATTTTTTGACGGCCGGGAAAACCGCCCGTCAAAAAATAGAACATGCTCTATTTTCGCCCGGGTACCCGGCCGCCCGGCTCCCATAGAAGTCTATGGGGCCGGGTAATACCCGGCCATCACCGGGATGTGTCCCGAGTGACGGCCGGGTTTTCCGGCTCTTGCGCTCTATCTCCTCCTCCTCACAGCGCAGAGTGCATGTGAGGAGGAGGAGTTGACGCCATTCTGACGAATGGCATCGCTGTACACGGTGTGGCAGGGCCGGGGTGTACAGCAGGTGGAGGGAGCGCTGCGCTGGCTCCCTTCTCCTGCTTGTTAAAAGCGCCCTGGCCCGGCGACATCTTTGATGGCGCCGCTAGCAGCTGCAGCAGCTGCTGCTGCTGCTACTACTGTAGCGACGCCACTATAGCAGAGCGGGGAGGTATCTCCCCGCTCTGCTATGTGCTAGCCGCACTTTAGCTCCTTGAAGGAGCGGAATCCCCGTGTGTTCGGGGATTCCGCTCCTGGACAGAGCGCTTGATGTCTCTGTCCATATCTGGGCAGTGACATCAGGGGAAACTCCTGAAGCGGAATCCCCGAACACATGGGGATTCCCCTTCAGGAGTTGCCGATGATGTCACTGTCCGGATCTGCCCGGCCCGGCACGGATGCTTAACTTTATGCAAACCGGCCGGGCAGAATGGCCGATTTTACCGGCCGGCACTCGGACGCGACCCGGTCGTGTGAATCCCGCCTAACACACAAGACCATCCATGAGTTTCATTGAAAAACTAATAATTAAATGTTTATGACACTTAAATGCAATGTGCATAATAATTTGGAACACGGTGTACACACACACACACACACACACACACATACACACACACACACACACATTTTTTATGGGGCATATATGTTGAGGCTATTGCCCCTGTTGTTTTAAGACCTTAACTACGCCCCTGGGACTCGTGGCAGACGGCTTAGTGGCACTTTCTCTGAGGTTGTTGGCTGTTCCTAAGGTTATCATTTGACTCGCAAGTCATAGGCGCTCCTTCTTGTCGGCTTTCACTTCTTCCCATGGCAGACGGCTTAGCCTTATGAACAGCCAACAACGTCAGAGAAGCTGCTCCTAACCTGATTATCAGGATTGTCCCTTAGCTGCTACGTGAGATCACGCTCACTTTTAGGGCCAGTTCACACGCTGCGTAAATACGGCGGACTTTCCACAACTGATTTCTTTGCAAAAAATCCGCAACAAATACAGCAGCAGCAAAGTGGATGAGGTAAAACAAATCTCATCCACACGCTGTGCAAATACTGAGTAGAAAAATACGCTCAAATTCACCTGCGATGCGGAATTTCATTTCGCAGCATGTCAATTGTCTTTACGTAAACACTGATTATATGTTGCGGGATTTCCCCATTGAATTCAAAGGGGATGTAAATCACGCATCAAATAGCAGTTCCGTTTTTTTGTGGCGCATTCGCAGCGATCCCAAACGTATCTAGGAGTCTGTGTTTTATCCTCCAGCGATCAGTGGCGGATTAAGTAAACCATGGGCCCTGGGCTGTTCCTCAAGCTTGGGCCCCCTTCTCCACCACCGCCCTGCCACACCATGTCTATATTAAACACCACCTTTCTGTGTGAGCATTGACAAATGAGTTTTACGATTCCCCTTGTCAAAGGGCTGTGTCCCTACACACTGACAGTCTCCAACCATCGCTGACATTATCACACTGTGTGGGACACTTCCTCCTGACAAGGGGAATGGTAACACGCATTTGTCTATTAGTCCTGGGTACACAAAGACTTTATGTGGAATACAAGGATTTCCGATAACAGGCATGTCAGGAGAGGGGACAGATAAATGCAATGACTCACAGGAGATGTCTTCACTGATGGGTCGTTCTCTTTTCTTCTCCATCTGACACAGACCGTTATGGCGACTTCTCCTGATGATTGCAGAGTTTCCTGATGAGAAATCTTTTCCCCTCGATTCTGTAGCCATTTTCAGCATCTATAGCAACATAAAAATTCAGAAATAAACACCATAAATTGTCTTATACCCCAGACCCCTAAGCAAATTAAGACCCAGGCCCATACATTAACTCAAACCAATAAATTCAGTCCCCAAGAGGTAACTAAACTTTTAAAAAACATTTGGCATGTCATAGTGAGAGTGATATGTCAGAAGTTTTGATTGATGGGGGTCCCAGCATTGAGACCACCACCGATCACTAAAACAAAGCAGCAGGAGTGCCCGGGTGAGCGCTGTTCCACTTCATTTCTGATTGTCTTTCCTCGGCGCGGTGTACGGACTCATAGACTTTCTGTTGTGCCCGTACACCGCATGCTCGGCTATCAGAGGAAAGACGATCAGAAACAAAGTGGCACATCACTCACCTGAGCGCTTTGTTTCAGCGATTGGTGGGGTCTCAGTGCCCGGACCCCCACCGATTAGAACATTTGACATGTCACTATGACATGTAATTTTTTTTAAAAAGTTTCATTAGTTACCCTTTAAGCAGTCAGACACCCCTCCCCAGTGCATCTGACTGACTGCTGAGTGCCCTATGGGAGGGTCTAAGCGTCTGACACTTAGGGCAGATTTACACGAGCATGTGCGTTTTGCGCACGCAAAAAATACGCCGTTTTGCGCGCGCAAAAGACACTTAACAGCTCCGTGTGTCATCACCATATGATGCGCGGCTGCGTGCCTTTCGCGCAGCCGCCATCATTATGACACTCTGTTTGTATGTTTGTAGCACCTGGTGCTTTTCTGTTTGCAATCACAGTTTTACTGCTGTTGAGCAAATCACGCACGTCCCACGGAGGTGCCTCCGTGTGGCATGCGTGATTTTCACACACCCATTGACTTCAATGGGTGCGTGATGCGCAAAAAACGCAGAAATATAGGACATGTCAGTTTTACGCAGCGGACTCAAGCTGCGCAAAAATCACTGACAGTCTGCACTGCCCCATAGACTAGCATAGGTCCGTGCGACGCGCGTGAAAAGCACGCGCGTTGCACGGACGTATTACACGTTCGTGTAAATCCGCCCTTATGGCTCTTGGGGGGGGAAGGAGTTATTCCCCTATAGAACCCTGAACAGTCAATCAAACGCTCTGCCCCCCCCCCCCTGCAGTATAAAAACTACTGAGGGCTCCATGGGGGAGATTATACTGCAGGGGGGGGGGGGGGGTTCTGAGCATCTGACTTACTGCAGAGGGCTCTATGGGTGGGAAATTATTTCACACACAAAAAATGTGAGATTAAACACCCTATATACAATTCACACTAACACCACACACTATATATTCAAACCACACACACTACACGCACACACTATATAGACTTACATTATAGACACTATAAACACAGCACACACTATATAGACTTACATTATAGACACTATATACCCAGCACACACTACATAGACTTACATTATAGACACTATATACACAGCACACACTACATAGACTTACATTATAGACACTATATACACAGCACACACTACATAGACTTACATTATAGACACTATATACACAGCACACACTACATAGACTTACATTATAGACACTATATACACAGCACACACTACATAGACTTACATTATAGACACTATATACACATCACACACTATATACACAGCACACACTACATAGACTTACATTATAGACACTATATACACAGCACACACTACATAGACTTACATTATAGACACTATATACACAGCACACACTATATAGACTTACATTATGACACACACACACACACTACATAGACTTACATTATAGACACTATATACACAGCACACACTATATAGACTTACATTATAGACACTATATACACAGCACACACTACATAGACTTACATTATAGACACTATATACACAGCACACACTATATAGACTTACATTATAGACACTATATACACAGCACACACTACATAGACTTACATTATAGACACTATATACACAGCACACACTATATAGACTTACATTATAGACACTATATACACAGCACACACTACATAGACTTACATTATATACACTATATACACAGAACACACTACATAGACTTACATTATAGACACTATATACACAGCACACACTATATAGACTTACATTATAGACACTATATACACAGCACACACTATATACACAGCACACACTACATAGACTTACATTATAGACACTATATACACAGAACACACTACATAGACTTACATTATAGACACTATATACACAGCACACACTACATAGACTTACATTATAGACACTATATACACAGCACACACTATATACACAGCACACACTACATAGACTTACATTATAGACACTATATACACAGCACACACTATAGACTTACATTATAGACACTATATACACAGCACACACTATATACACAGCACACACTATATACACAGCACACACTACATAGACTTACATTATAGACACTATATACACAGCACACACTACATAGACTTACATTATAGACACTATATACACAGCACACACTATATACACAGCACACACTATATAGACTTACATTATAGACACTATATACACAGCACACACTACATAGACTTACATCATAGACACTATATACACAGCACACACTATATAGACTTACATTATAGACACTATATACACAGCACACACTATATAGACTTACATTATAGACACTATATACACAGCACACACTACATAGACTTACATTATAGACACTATATACACAGCACACACTACATAGACTTACATTATAGACACTATATACACAGCACACACTACATAGACTTACATTATAGACACTATATACACAGCACACACTATATATACTTACATTATAGACACTATATACACAGCACACACTATATACACAGCACACACTACATAGACTTACATTATAGACACTATATACACAGCACACACGATATACACAGCACACACTATATAGACTTACATTATAGACACTATATACACAGCACACACTACATAGACTTACATTATAGACACTATATACACAGCACACACTATATACACTATATACACAGCACACACTATATACACAGCACACACTACATAGACTTACATTATAGACACTATATACACAGCACACACTATATACGCAGCACACACTATATAGACTTACATTATAGACACTATATACACAGCACACACTACATAGACTTACATTATAGACACTATATACACAGCACACACTACATAGACTTACATTATAGACACTATATACACAGCACACACTATATAGACTTACATTATAGACACTATATACACAGCACACACTACATAGACTTACATTATAGACACTATATACACAGCACACACTACATAGACTTACATTATAGACACTATATACACAGCACACACTATATAGACTTACATTATAGACACTATATACACAGCACACACTACATAGACTTACATTATAGACACTATATACACAGCACACACTACATAGACTTACATTATAGACACTATATACACAGCACACACTATATAGACTTACATTATAGACACTATATACACAGCACACACTATATAGACTTACATTATAGACACTATATACACAGCACACACTATATACACAGCACACACTACATAGACTTACATTATAGACACTATATACACAGCACACACTATAGACTTACATTATAGACACTATATACACAGCACACACTATATACACAGCACACACTATATACACAGCACACACTACATAGACTTACATTATAGACACTATATACACAGCACACACTACATAGACTTACATTATAGACACTATATACACAGCACACACTATATACACAGCACACACTATATAGACTTACATTATAGACACTATATACACAGCACACACTACATAGACTTACATCATAGACACTATATACACAGCACACACTATATAGACTTACATTATAGACACTATATACACAGCACACACTATATAGACTTACATTATAGACACTATATACACAGCACACACTACATAGACTTACATTATAGACACTATATACACAGCACACACTACATAGACTTACATTATAGACACTATATACACAGCACACACTACATAGACTTACATTATAGACACTATATACACAGCACACACTATATATACTTACATTATAGACACTATATACACAGCACACACTATATACACAGCACACACTACATAGACTTACATTATAGACACTATATACAAAGCACACACGATATACACAGCACACACTATATAGACTTACATTATAGACACTATATACACAGCACACACTACATAGACTTACATTATAGACACTATATACACAGCACACACTATATACACAGCACACACTATATACACTATATACACAGCACACACTATATACACAGCACACACTACATAGACTTACATTATAGACACTATATACACAGCACACACTACATAGACTTACATTATAGACACTATATACACAGCACACACTATATACACAGCACACACTACATAGACTTACATTATAGACACTATATACACAGCACACACTATATACACAGCACACACTACATAGACTTACATTATAGACACTATATACACAGCACACACTATATAGACACTATATACACAGCACACACTATATACACAGCACACACTATATAGACTTACATTATAGACACTATATACACAGCACACACTATATACACAGCACACACTATATAGACTTACATTATAGATACTATATACACAGCACACACTATATAGACATACATTATAGACACTATAGACACAGCACACACTATATGGACTTACATTATAGACACTATATACACAGCACACACTATATAGACTTACATTATAGACACTATATACACAGCACACACTATATAGACTTACATTATAGGCACTATATACACAGCACACACTATATACACAGAACACACTATATAGACTTACATTATAGACACTATATACACAGCACACACTACATAGACTTACATTATAGACACTATATACACAGCACACACTATATACACAGCACACACTACATAGACTTACATTATAGACACTATATACACAGCACACACTATATAGAATTACATTATAGACACTATATACACAGGACACACTACATAGACTTACATTATAGACGCTATATACACAGCACACACTACATAGACTTACATTATAGACACTATATACACAGCACACACTATATACACAGCACACACTATATAGACTTACATTATAGACACTATATACACAGCACACACTACATAGACTTACATCATAGACACTATATACACAGCACACACTATATATACTTACATTATAGACACTATATACACAGCAAACACTATATAGACTTACATTATAGACACTATATACACAGCACACACTACATAGACTTACATTATAGACACTATATACACAGCACACACTACATAGACTTACATTATAGACACTATATACACAGCACACACTATATATACTTACATTATAGACACTATATACACAGCACACACTACATAGACTTACATTATAGACACTATATACACAGCACACACGATATACACAGCACACACTATATAGACTTACATTATAGACACTATATACACAGCACACACTACATAGACTTACATTATAGACACTATATACACAGCACACACTATATACACTATATACACAGCACACACTATATACACAGCACACACTACATAGACTTACATTATAGACACTATATACACAGCACACACTACATAGACTTACATTATAGACACTATATACACAGCACACACTATATACCCAGCACACACTACATAGACTTACATTATAGACACTATATACACAGCACACACTACATAGACTTACATTATAGACACTATATACACAGCACACACTACATAGACTTACATTATAGACACTATATACACAGCACACACTATATACGCAGCACACACTATATAGACTTACATTATAGACACTATATACACAGCACACACTACATAGACTTACATTATAGACACTATATACACAGCACACACTATATACACAGCACACACTACATAGACTTACATTATAGACACTATATACACAGCACACACTATATAGACTTACATTATAGACACTATATACACAGCACACACTACATAGACTTACATTATAGACACTATATACACAGCACACACTACATAGACTTACATTATAGACACTATATACACAGCACACACTATATAGACTTACATTATAGACACTATATACACAGCACACACTACATAGACTTACATTATAGACACTATATACACAGCACACACTACATAGACTTACATTATAGACACTATATACACAGCACACACTACATAGACTTACATTATAGACACTATATACACAGCACACACTATATAGACTTACATTATAGACACTATATACACAGCACACACTATATAGACTTACATTATAGACACTATATACACAGCACACACTATATACACAGCACACACTACATAGACTTACATTATAGACACTATATACACAGCACACACTACATAGACTTACATTATAGACACTATATACACAGCACACACTATATAGACTTACATTATAGACACTATATACACAGCACACACTATAGACTTACATTATAGACACTATATACACAGCACACACTATATACACAGCACACACTATATACACAGCACACACTACATAGACTTACATTATAGACACTATATACACAGCACACACTATATAGACTTACATTATAGACACTATATACACAGCACACACTATATACACAGCACACACTATATACACAGCACACACTACATAGACTTACATTATAGACACTATATACACAGCACACACTATATAGACTTACATTATAGACACTATATACACAGCACACACTACATAGACATACATTAACACACTCACACACACTTACTTACCACAGTCTCTTCCTCTGCGGTGCTTGTCTCTGGCAGCCTCCAGGACCTTAATCATGTGACTGTGATGTCACCACAGGTCCTACACCCTCTAGTTTCAGTTTTGCCGTTATCAGGCAGCTGCTGGAGGTTTAGACAGGAGGGACAATGTACAGCAGCACAGAGGAGCAGACTGTCAGGGAGACTCCAGCACCTGCCCATCACAATCTCTGACAGTCTGCTCTCTACAGCTGATGTGCTGTGCCCCTGTTCCCTGGCCGCAATTGACTCCCCCTGCACATTCCCCCCGCCTCTTCATCAGCACGTGGGACCGATGATCTCTAGAATGCGGCCGGCAGCAGCAGCCCTGGAGAGTTTTGTTTCACTTGTGTGCATGGGCCCCCTGCAAGTCTTGGGCCCCGGCCGACCGCCTGAAACGCCCATTTGGGGATCCGCCACTGCCAGCGATTATCCTCTTCAGCCAATCACAGGCTGTAGCGGCGATCACATAGATGAAACGTCATCCCAGGAGGCTGGCCTGCATGACGACGTCCTTCTTGGAGAACACTTCATCCCATGTGACCACCGCTCTGCCAGTCCAGGCTACAGCGGTCTCCAGGGATGAGATGTAATCCCAGGAGGCCGGCCTGCTCGGTGCTGCAGTCTTTCGCTAGGTCCTCCGGGGACACTCCACTAGGACCTCCGGGGACAGGTCTCTCCCCCACTGGGCCCTCCAGGGATAGACCTCGACTCAACTGGGTCCTCCATCAAATGAAAAGACCCCGCCCCCAATTAGTCTGCCAGAGACAGGCCCCGCCCCCACTGGCCATGCTCAGAATGTATACGATATATAATAATGTCACCTGACAGTGATGCTCCCAGCCGTCCATGGTCTCCCGCCACTCACTGATCTCCCTCTGTACAGCGCTCAGATTGGCCTGCAGGAGGCTCCACATGAAGGACACGTTACACCCGTTCACCCAGTTATGGTTAATGGAGATGGTGTCGTCCTGGAAGATCAGGGTCAGAAATCACACCCTATACAGTAACAGTGAGCAAGGAGAGATGGTAAGTGTCTATTAAAAGATAGTTGCCCATTTGGCCTAGAATGATAAAGAGCTTAATAAAATCTGTAAAAAGGTAATAAAATCAGCAAAAATGCAAAATGAAAGGCAGGTGGCCAATGATAGTAAATCAAATCTGCAAAAAATCTTCAAGTATGTAAATGAAAAAAAGCCAAGGTCTGAACATGTAGGACCCCTAAATAGTGGTAATGGGGAGTTGGTCACAGGGGATCAAGAGAAGGCAGTGTTACTAAACGGGTTCTTTAGCTCTGCATATACTCTGGCTGGAATTCCACTCCTAGAGGGAAACCAAAATCGCTACCTACCGGGGGGGGGCGGGAGGCTGTGTGGTACCACCAGGGAGGGTGGCTGTGTGGCACTACCAGGGAGGAGGGGGTTGTGTGCCACTACCAGGGAGGAGGGCGCTGTGTGGCACTACCAGGGAGGGGGTTGTGTGGCACTACCATGGAGGAGGGGGTTGTGTGGCACAACCAGGGAGGGGGGCTGTGTGGCACTACCAGGGAGGGGGCTGTGTGGCACTACCAGGGAGGAGGGGGCTGTGTGGCACTACCAGGGAGGGGGCTGTGTGGCACAACCAGGGAGGTGGGCTGTGTGGCACAACCAGGGAGGGGGGCTGTGTGGCACAACCAGGGAGGGGGGCTGTGTGGCACAACCAGGGAGGGGGGCTGTGTGGCACTACCACTATCTACAGAGGGCACAAATTTTTTTGGGGTACAAACTGGGGGCCTAACTTCTATGTGGGGGCATAAGTAGGTCCTAACGTCTATATGGAGGCACAAAGTGACATTTTCTACCATTTTACTGCCCCCGTGAGTTCCCCCGCAAAGGGGTCTACTAAGTCTGTGTCACCAAATAGCTCACATAAACCTAGACCCGGCCCTGATTGTATAATGAGAAAAAACAAAAGCTTATACTTACTCCCGGCCATAGTCATAGCGACGCATATTCTGTACTGAGCGCAGTCTGGCCTCAGGGGATGATGATACCATCCCATGTGACTGCTGCAGCCAATCAAAGGCTGCAGCGGTCACATGTACTACAGCATCATCACAGGAGGCCAGGCTGCGCTCAGAACAGAATACGCGTCGCTATGACTATGGTAAGTATAAGCTTTTTTAAAATGATTTCTGCGGTCTTTCCGCAGGAGATATACCGCCCGAAAAACTGCACTAAAATTTGGTGCGGTTTTTCAGGTGGAATTCCCTGTGGTTTCCAGGGCGGATACCACTGATGGTTATTTCACTGTGAGTGGGGGGCTGATGTTCTACAAGTGGTTTCCACCTCTGAGCTCCAATTGAAATTAATAGGACGCAGAAAATATTATTGTTATCAAACTGTTATTTTTTTTACTTTTTTTTTACACCTTTTTTATACTTTTTTTTACACTTTTTCCAAGTTCCACTAGGGGACTTGAAGTTCCAACTGTCTGATGATTTTTTTCTAATACATTTCACTACCTACGTAGTGCAATGTATTAGATCTGGCGGGGATCAAAGCTAATTTCAGTCCCTGCCATTACAGCCGGATGTCAGCTGTAAGATACAGCTGAGATCCGGCGATGATGGCACCGACTCAGCTTTTGAGCCGGTGCCAAACATTTGGCGTTTGGATACGGCAATTTGCGGGAAGTCATAGCTTTCCATGGCGTACCCATACGGCAAATGTCGGGAAGGGGTTAATGTAAGGATGTGTACACTTAATTGTGCAGCAACGCTTGTTGTCTCCATTCTATGTCAGTGTGGGAAGTAGATGTCCAGCCTTATGATTTTGTGATATGTGATAGACCCAGAATCCCAATCACCAAACCAAAGAATGCAAAATAAAGACACAAAACATTCTAATTGGGTGTTAAATGGTCAAAACTTTTATTATATTATATGACCAAACCCAAAATGGCAAACCTCCGACTCACGAAGAGTCACCCTCCAGCACGCAGGAAAGGAAAAACCCCCTGTGGGGGAAACCTCTAGGGAAACCATGGCTGGAGGATTGCCCTTCCTCTGGGCTTAGAAGGCGCCAAAATATCATTTGTAACAGAATTTGTACGTTTTCTCAGATTTTCAAGGAAAGACAATACAATGAACGAACGACATAAAACACATAAATCGGCTGATCTGGTTGGCTAGGCGGATGTCTCTCTACCTGGGCACCCATTAAAATGAATGGGCGATCCACGGATGAGACGGGTCCTCCAGATGCCTCCTTGTAGCACCTGTCTCCGCTCCGGCTAATAGAGGGGGATCTCCTGCTGGAAACCCCCCTCTATTACAGACAACCCGTATGAAGAGGATGGCATCACTGTGATGAAGAAGTGGTCTGGGGTGAAGGGTTTCCCTGCTAGAACCTCCAAATTACATCAGGTCGGTATTGGTGGGGAAGTCAAGCTCAAGGTCCTCAGTCCCATCCAATATGGCGCTGAATGTGGCAGTAAAACCTTCTAATATGGAATCTTCTTTATGTCATAAACATTTGTATTTATGACATCAGCACCTTCATCATCATTACTACAGGAGTTTATTACCACTGCACAACTCATACATTGTGACGTCACCCACAGTGGTCTGAAGTGTTAACCCTTTACTGACTGGCAGTGTACTTACCACAGAGGCCATAAAGCTGAATAGAACATATCAGCGGCCATAAAGGAAAAGGGATAATGCAGGGAGCATCTCCGCACAAGAACTATCCATGACAAAGGGTTGTCCAGGATGAGAGAACTTGTCTGCTTTCTCCAAAAACCAGCACCACACCTGTCCATAGGTTGTGTGTGGTACTACAGCTCATTACCATTCACTTCAATGGAGCTAACCTGCAATACCAGATACAACCTGTGGATAGGTGTGGTGCTGTATTTGGAAGAAAGCAGACATATTTTTCTAATCCTGCACAGCTCCTGTTAGAAATAGTTCAAAAAAAGTGGGGGGAGAAGGAGAAGAAGGGGAGAGGGAAAGAAGAAATTAAAAAAAGGGAAAAAGAGGAACTCTGAGGTAAAAGAAACCAAACTAGACTGAAAGGAGTCTGCCGGAGGTGCCAGATGGAAAGACAGATTTCTGCCATGGGGACCAGATTAGTTGAAATGTATCTTGAAGGGGGGCTTCAGAGAGTGGGTTTTAACCCCTTCCCGCCCTATGAAGTGCTGTTGCATTGAAAAACTATGCAGTTCATCTTCGAATGCAGCGTCACAAAAACAAATTATTTTGTAAAAAATAAAACTATATAAATTTGTAGAGATGAGCGAACCGGGACAACCGAACTCGGTTTCGGTCCGAACTTCCGGAAAAGTTCGGTTCGCAGCGAATGCGTTTTGACCGAACCCGGTCAAAAATATTATACAAATCGGCAGCCACTTATCTCTATCAATCACTGATAGAGAAAAGAGGCTGCTGATTAAAAATAAAATAAAAAGCATTTCATACGTACCCGGTCGTTGTCTTGGTGACGAGTCCCTCTTCTTCCTCCAGTCCGACCTTCTTTTCTGACGCGGCAGCCTATGATTGGCTGCAGAGGCCTCTTCAGCCTGTGATTGGCTGCAGAGGCCTCTGCAGCCTGTGATTGGCTGCAGCGCTCACATGGGCTGCATCGTCATCAAGGAATGTCGGGCCGGATGTCGAGAGGGACGCGTCACCAAGGCAACGGCCAGGAGACCGGACTGGAGGAAGCAGGGAGTTCCCGGTAAGTATGAACAGGTACTGTGATCGGTAGTCACTGTCCAGGGTGCTGAAACAGTTACTGCCGATCAGTTAACTCTTTCAGCACCCTGAAGAGTGACTATTTACTGACGTCGCCTAGCAACGCTGCCGTAATGACGGGTGCACACATGTAGCCACCCGTCATTACGGGGCCTCATGCACACGACCGTAAAAACACCCGTTATTACAGGGGTGCCGGGAAGAGCTTGGTACAATCCAGTACCCGACCATCTGTTGTGATGGTCGGGTACTGGGGCGGCCGTAGGCTGGTATTATGAGGCTGGGAAGGGCCAAAAACAGTGGACCTTCCCACCCTTGTAATGCATGGCTGCTGCTGCTGTGTTGTATCGGGCTGGTTATAGTGGAGTCGATACCCACTACCGGGACAGGTTTAGGCAAATCAATCAATGGCATAGCTAGAAACATAGCAAATTCCACAGACATAATATCAGAAGACGCTAAATCCACGATGGCACTGCCGGTAGCAGACCTACCCTCAAAAGAGACCTGAAAGGGAAGCAAGATCTTTTAAGGTTTCATATTTACGGGAAATACCTGTGCGCCCAAGTGACCTCCCCGATGGTCACTTAGGCGCGGAAGTTCTTCCGGCTGCTTATTCTTACGCCTAGGACAGTTGTTCACTTGATGCTTGTCATCCCTACAGTAGAAGCAGAGACCATTCTTCCTGCGGAGCTCTCTACGTTGTTGGGGAGACACGGAGGCCCCGAGTTGCATTGGTTCATCCGAGTTTTCCGTGGAAGAACGAAGCAACGGAACCTCGGGAGCCATCATGGGGGAGGCAGAGGAGAAAGCACAAAAACGTTCAAGTCGTCGTTCCCTGAGACGTCGGTCAAGACATACCGCTAAAGCCATAACCTGATCTAGGGAGTCAGAAGAGGGATAGCTAACTAACAGGTCTTTGAGGGCGTTCGACAGACCCAATCTAAACTGGCACCTCAAGGCAGGGTCATTCCACCGAGAAGCTACACACCACTTTCTAAAGTCAGAACAGTACTCCTCAATGGGTGTCTTACCCTGACGTAAGGTCACCAGCTGACTCTCGGCAAAAGCAGTCTTGTCAGTCTCGTCATAGATGAGCCCGAGAGCAGAAAAAAAAAGATCAACAGAGGAAAGTTCAGGGGCGTCAGGAGCCAAGGAGAAGGCCCATTCTTGGGGCCCGTCCTGGAGCCGGGACATAATTATACCCACTTGCTGGCTCTCAGAACCTGAGGAGTGGGGCCTTAGACGGAAATAGAGCCTACAACTCTCCCGAAAGGAGAAAAAAGTGAGGTAGGGCACTACCAGGGTAGCATCACGCTGGTTGCCCCTCTGAGCCAGGGCTTGGACCTGTAGGGAGAGGCCCTGCATTTGCTGAGCCAGGGTCTCAAGAGGGTCCATAGTTGTGTCAGGGACCAGTTTAGAAAAGGTATATGGGCCTGTGATTATGTAATGACGGGGTAGGGAGACAGACAGGTGAGCCCTAATCTACCCGCCACTCAGTGCCACTCAGTCCCCTAAAAACAATTCTAGCGACACATTCCCTTTAATACTGGCGTTTCATACACCAGTCCTATTAAACAGTTTGCTGGAGTAAGATGCAACACATTTATTAACAGGCGAACTACTCTTAATAAATGTGTCGCATCTTTTAGCTGCAACGCGGCCTGTCATCAGTACTTTCTACATGCTGCGGCCTGCTGTAAGAGTCTGAGGGAATCCGGGAGGGAGAAACGGAGTGGTGAGGTAAGTACATTTTTAAAATGTATTTTATTGTCTGATTGGGGGGGCATACAGTCTGATTGGTGGGGAGGTATGGGTCTGGCACGGACCTTTGCCTTGTTACGCCCCCCAGAGATAAATCTGGGCCGCACTATACATATAGATTTCTGCTATAATTTACATCAGTTACTGGCGTAAATTATAGTAAAATTGTTGGCCATTTCTGCTAAGCCCTGCCCATTTGTTGCCCCCAAAAATTTTGACATTTGCGCATTTTGTGGATTTTCTACGCTAGTAAACTGTTGTAGAAAGGTTAATATATTCCCCCAAAGGCTACAGACCGTAATACAATATCTTAATGTAATCGATGTGTGCAGCAACGCTTGTTGTCTCCATTCTATGTCAGTGTGGGAAGTAGATGTCCGGCCTTATGATTTTGTGATATGTGATAGACCCAAAATCCCAAGCACAAAACCATAGAAAGCACAGGCCGGACGGTCTCTGCCACAATGGAGGGTAGGCCAGACATGACGGGGATAGGAGGGAGGATCGTGTCACAGCCAAAGGGGAGAGTTAGTGGAGGGGGATGGTCTAGGAGAGGGAGGGGATCCGGTGAGGGTTAGCCGGAAGTGCGCTGACTTCCCGGTCTTTTGGTCGGGAGCAGCGCACGGAGTAAGACATCCATCCACGCATCTCCCATCCGGCGGCCACCTTACCTCATGTCAGCGCAGCACTTCATTGAGCAGATGCGGGCGGCGGCTGCTGCATTCGGCCCCGCCTGGTTGGAGGAACAAGCTGCAGCGGTGGCCAACGCTCCGGTACCTTCGGCTGTCTCTCCCTCGCGCCGGGTCCGGCGCTCGCGTCCTCCAGAAAGGCTGAGCCTCGATGTGGCTTGTCGAACTCGGCGCCACAGAGGGAGCCCTGTGAGGGAACCTCCGGCTGGGGCGTCTGGCAGCACAGATACTGCAGCCGGTGCCAGGGTCGGAAGGAATCCCACTTCGCAGTGGAGTCCAGCGGAAGTGGGGTGGGTGCAGCCTCTACTTCCGATCACCCCTCCACTCGCCAGTTCTACGCCGGGTTCCATGGTTCGGACGGCTGCCCCTGGTGATGTGCCGGCTGGGTGTGGAGCCCCACGGCGATCCGGTGGAAGCAAGGGACCTGCATTGGGCCGCAGGCCTAAGTCGTCTGTTTCGAGGGTGACTTCCGGGCAGCGAGCTGCCGGCCCTCTGGTGTCGGTCGACTACCAGAGAGAGAGCTTGGGAGCCCGCCCCTCACCCACCTCGGTTCCGGCCGTTGAGCACGCCTGTGCGTTCTGCCATGGAACTGGGACCAGATCTGCCGAAGACCTTGAGGATGGGGAGCTTCGTGGACAGGACGGTCCAGCTGATGGGTCCACAGCACCTGTGCAGCTCGGTGAGTCGTTTTCACCATCTTTACCTTTTCCTGCTATACTTATGTCTCCTGTTTCGGGGGAGGGTTCCGCGGTTGAGGAGCGGTTATGTGATGTGGGGTCTGGGTTTGGGAATGTTGGGGGTGGGGGGGAAAGTCTGCGAGAGTTGGTTGGTTGCGTCAAGGAATTGTTAGGCCGGCTCGACGGGACGGGGGTCACCGAGCCCCCTTCGCGGTCTCCTGTGGCGGCATGGGTGGGGGCTGGTAGGGTAGGGTTTAATGCCCCGGCGGCGGTCGCTGCGAGTGTAGGAGCAAATACGGAATCGGTGGCGGTGTCTGTTCAGACCGACTCGGCGGCGGCGGTTGATGGTGTTCGGTTGGACGATAAAGCCAGGGTGGAGGTTTATGTGTGTTTTGAAGGACCTTTGGGGGCACACTTGAAGCAGGAAGTTTGGGAAAAAATTTGGAAGGACGAGTACGTGGAAATTTTTTCATTGTTGCCCCTGGAAAAATTTAATCTGGAGAAGGGGAAGCGAGATGAGAGTAAGAAGGAGGAGGAGGAAAAGCGTTGTTACCTCCTTATCCCTAAGACATTTGTTAACTGGTTGCAAGAGTTCGCCATTTTGGCTAGTGTTATTGGTGAAAAGGCTCCGGAATATTGCTCCCCCCTGTTTTGCTATATGGATGCCATCGGGGAAGCACATAGGGTATATGGGGGGGTAGCTTGGCTACGTTATGACAAGCAGTTTAGACAACGGAAGGCGGTTCGGCCCAATATTAGGTGGGACCACGAGGATATTGCCCTCTGGTTACGGGCCAATCCTTTCCCGGGAGCGGGGGGGGGGGGCAGCAGGCCAATCTGGTCAATCCAGCTCAGGGGGCAACGCAAAGCTCGAGCTGTGCTGGCAATACAATGAGGGGCAGTGTAAATTCGGTGCAGGTTGCAAGTTCAAGCACCTTTGTGCTCAATGCAATGGGGCGTCCCACGGGGCATCCAAATGCTTGCACAAGGGAAAATGAGGTGGGGGTGGGGGTTTTAACGCCAGTCATGGGGGTAACGCCAGTGAAGCTGGAAAGGATAGTCAGGTTTCTAAATAGTTATCCGGACAGGGCCAGTGCGCAGTTGTGGTTTGATGGTTTTAATGTGGGTTTTTGTATCCCCTCCCCTCCTCACAGGGTCCCCTTTTCCATAAAAAATCTGAAGTCAGCTTACCAGCATCCTGACGTGGTTAGGGAGAAATTGGCAAAAGAGGTGGATTTGGGGCGCATGGCGGGGCCCTTGAGTTCTCTCCCCATCCCGGGTTTGGTCGTCTCCCCGCTGGGGGTTGTCCCGAAGAAGGAGGCGAACAAATACCGTTTGATTCACTATTTGTCTTATCCTAAGGGCTTGTCGGTTAATGACGGGATAGATCGGGATCTTTGCTCGGTCGTGTATACGTCATTCGACGCGGCGGTGCAGTGGGTGCGTTTCCATGGTAGGGGGCGTTAATGTTCAAGACGGATGTCGAGGCGGCTTTTCGGCTGTTGCCGGTGCATGCGGATAGTCAGCGTTTACTGGGGTGTTTTTTGGGGGGGGGCGGTTTTTATGTGGATCAGTGTCTCCCCTTGGGTTGTTCCATTTCTTGTGCGTACTTTGAGGTGTTTAGCTCATTTTTGGAATGGGTGGTCAAATCTGTGGCGGGGGTGGATTCGATCATTCATTATTTAGATGATTTCTTGTGCGCAACGATCTTGGGGCCCGCCCGTTCCGTGAGTTGGTTCGGGACATAAAACACGATCTGTTGCATCTGTGGTCGTTGTACCCGAACTTGATGACGGTGTGGTCGGATATTGTGCCTAGAAAATCCTGGCGTTTGGCACGGTCGGTGGAGCGGATCAACAAAGCCTGGATAAAAGTTAACAGGGCGGTGTCTGCATTTGTTGCGCGGAATGGCGGCATATGTGTTCGGCACTGGGACTTGGAAGCTGGAGTTGGAGCGTATTGGAGTGCAGATGGTGTTCACCTGAATGATGTGGGAATGGATGTGGGAATGGATTTGTGGTGCTTGGGCTTGCAGGATGGCATTGGGAGGGCTATTTTGTTGTGGCGGGACTCTCAGGCTTGAGGGGGTCAAGGCCTGTTCGCTGTAGCTGGGAAGTCCTTGGAGTTAGACAAAAAATGTTAAAGCTGATGCTCTGTCGCGTAGTTTCATGGCCAGCCCCTCTCTTGAGGAGGATTCCGCTTGTATTTTGCCCCCAGGTATAATCATATCCTCTGTGGATTCAGACTTAGTCTCCGAAATTGCGGCTGATCAAGCTTCTGCTCCCGAGAACCTTCCTGAGAACAAGCTATTTGTTCCCCTGCAATTCCGGCTAAGGTTGCTCAGGGAGAACCACGACTCCGCACTATCTGGCCATCCAGGCATCCTGGGTACCAAGCACCTCATTTCTAGAACCTATTGGTGGCCTGGGTTGCTTAAAGACGTTAAGGCCTACGTCGCCGCTTGTGAAATTTGTACTAGGTCCAAGACTCCCAGGTCCCGACCTGCGGGTTTACTAAGTTCTTTGCCCATTCCCCAGAGACTTGGACCCATATCTCCATGGATTTTATCACCGATCTGCCTCCGTCCCAAGGCACGTCGGTGGTGTGGGTTGTAGGAGACCGCTTCAGTAAGATGTGCCACTTTGCACCCCTCAAGAAACTACCCAATGCCAAGACGTTAGCTACCTTGTTTGTCAAACACATCCTGCGTCATGGGGTTCCGGTCAATATTGTTTCTGACAGAGGGGTACAATTTGTTTCATTGTTTTGGAGAGCTTTCTGTAAGAAGCTGGAGATTGATCTGTCCTTTTCCTCGGCCTTCCATCCTGAAACTAATGGCCAAACTGAGAGGACTAATCAGTCTGTGGAACTATACTAAAGTTGTTTTATCTCAAACTTTCAAGATTATTGGGTCTCCTTCATTCCCCTCGCCGAATTTTCCCTTAATAACCGGGTCAGTAGCTCGTCGGGGGTTTCCCCCTTCTTCTGTAATTTTGGGCTTAATCCACGGTTCTCCTCCGTTTCACCTGGTGGTTCCAACAATACCGAGGTAGATGTCGTTCATCGGGAACTGTGCACAGTCTGGGCCTAGGTTCAGAAGAACCTTGAGGCGTCCCAGATCATCAAAAAGACTCAGGCAGATAAAAGACGTTCATCTAACCCTCTGCTTGTGGTCGGGGATCTGGTGTGGCTGTCTTCTAAAAATTTGCGCCTTAAAGTTCCGTCCAAGAAGTTTGCTCCCTGGTATATAGGGCCATACAAAATTATTGAGGTCCTCAACCCTGTCACCTTCCGGCTGGAGTTACCCCCGTCTTTTCAGATACACAACGTTTTCCTTGCCTCCCTCTTGAAAAGCTGCTCCCCGTCCTTGGCTACATCGAGGAAACCTCCGGTTCCTGTTCTCACTCCGGATGGGGTAGAATTCGAGGTAGCCAAGATTGTGGACAGCAGGATGGTCCAAGGCTCCCTCCAGTACCTGGTCCATTGGAGAGGATACGGGGCTGAGGAGAGGACTTGGGTACCCGCCCGGGATGTTCACGCCGGTATATTGCTCAGCAAGTTCCAATTTCGGTTCCCCAACAAGCCAGGCCCACCTAGGAAGGGTCCAGTGGCCCCTCATAAAAAGGGGGGTACTGTAAAGGGTTTGCCAGACACAGGTTCTGTGTCGACGCCCGGGGTTAATCAGCCTTCATCAGCTCCAAGGTCTGCTCGAGTGACGCGATCTGTTACCACTCAGGCTGGCAGGCTGAGGAGAGGGAGAACCTATCAAAGCCTGGCCTGACGGTTCTAGCTCCTGCCCTTGGTCTATTTTTACCCTCACTTGCAGCATGTTCCTTGCCTGTGATTGTCTGGTTTCCTGGCTCTGCGATTCTTGCTACTTACCTTATTGACCGCTGTTACTTATTGACCCTGGCTTGACTGACTATTCTCCTGCTCTGATTTGCTACTTCGTACTCTCCTGGTTTGTCTCGGCTCGTTCACCACTGCCTGTTGCGCACGGTGTTGCCGTGGGCAACTGCCCCTACCTCCCCCTTTATCTTCTGTGTGCCCTTGTCTTGTGTTGTCTGTCTTGCACTTATTGAGCGTATCGACCATCGCCCAGTTGTACGCCGTCACTTAGGACGGGCCGTGCAAGTAGGCAGGGACTGAGTTTCGGGTAGATTAGGGCTCACCTGTCTGTCTCCCTACCCCGTTTCATTACACTATGACACCTGATAGCTCTGCTACTTGATAGGAGACAGCGGCTCAGCAGACAGTATCACATATAATATGCTTAGATACAACGGCTTAGCAGACAGTACCACACATGCTAGGCCCAATTAGAAGGTTAATTGTGAAAACATTTCTTATGGTGTTTCTCGATAAAGGTCACTTGAACTGGTATCATTTAAACAGTTAACCGATGAATGGCGCTGTTTATGTGGAATTTACCCTGCGGACTAATGTACCATATAATGTATTAATTTTTTTTTTTTAAAAACCTACATTTTGTGGGGTGAATTGAAAAAAAACCTGTAATTCCGCCATTTCTGTTTTGATTTTACAGTGTTCATCGGGCGGCATGAATTGCATGATAACTTGATTCTGCGGGTCGCTACGATTATGGCGATACCAAATTTATATAGTTTTATTTTTTACAAAATAATTTGTTTTTGTGACGCTGCATTCGAAGATGAACTGCATAGTTTTTTAATGCAACAGCACTTCATAGGGCGGGAAGGGGTTAAAACCCACTCTCTGAAGCCCCCCTTCAAGATACATTTCAACTAATCTGGTCCCCATGGCAGAATCTGTCTTTCCATCTGGCACCTCCAGCAGACTCCTTTCAGTCTAGTTTGATTTCTTTTACCTCAGAGTTCCCCTTTTTCCCTTTTTTTAATTTCTTCTTTCCCTCTCCCCTTCTTCTCCTTCTCCCCCCACTTTTTTTGAACTATTTCTAACAGGAGCTGTGCACGATTAGAAAAATATGTCTGCTTTCTTCCAAAAACAGCACCACACCTATCCACAGGTTGTATCTGGTATTGCAGGTTTGCTCCATTGAAGTGAATGGTAATGAGCTGTAGTACCACACACAACCTATGGACAGGTGTGGTGCTGGTTTTTGGAGAAAGCAGACAAGTTATCTTATCCTGGACAACCCTTTGTCATGGATAGTTCTTGTGCGGAGATGCTCCCTGCATTATCCCTTTTCCTTTATGGCCGCTGATATGTTCTATTCAGCTTTATGGCCTCTGTGGTAAGTACACTGCCAGTCATTAAAGGGTTAACACTTCAGACCACTGTGGGTGACGTCACAATGTATGAGTTGTGCAGTGGTAATAAATTCCTGTAGTAATGATGATGAAGGTGCTGATGTCATAAATACAAATGTTTATGACATAAAGAAGATTCCATATTAGAAGGTTTTACTGCCACATTCAGCGCCATATTGGATGGGACTGAGGACCTTGAGCTTGACTTCCCCACCAATACCGACCTGATGTAATTTGGAGGTTCTAGCAGGGAAACCCTTCACCCCAGACCACTTCTTCATCACAGTGATGCCATCCTCTTCATACGGGTTGTCTGTAATAGAGGGGGGATTCCAGCAGGAGATCCCCCTCTATTAGCCAGAGCAGAGACAGGTGCTACAAGGAGGCATCTGGAGGACCCGTCTCATCCGTGGATCGCCCATTTATTTTAATGAGTGCCCAGGTAGAGAGACATCCGCCTAGCCAACCAGATCAGCCGATTTATGTGTTTTATGTCGTTCGTTCATTGTATTGTCTTTCCTTGAAAATCTGAGAAAACGTACAAATTCTGCTACAAATGATATTTTGGCACCTTCTAAGCCCAGAGGAAGGGCAATCCTCCAGCCATGGTTTCCCTAGAGGTTTCCCCCACAGGGGGTTTTTCCTTTCCTGCGTGCTGGAGGGTGACTCTTCGTGAGTCGGAGGTTTGCCATTTTGGGTTTGGTCATATAATATAATAAAAGTTTTGATCATTTAACACCCAATTATAATGTTTTGTGTCTTTATTTTGCATTCTTTGGTTTGGTGATTGGGATTCTGGGTCTATCACATATCACAAAATCATAAGGCCGGACATCTACTTCCCACACTGACATAGAATGGAGACAACAAGCGTTGCTGCACAATTAAGTGTACACATCCTTACATTAACCCCTTCCCGACATTTGCCGTATGGGTACGCCATGGAAAGCTATGACTTCCCGCAAATTGCCGTATCCATACGCCAAATGTTTGGCACCGTCTCTGAATCTGAGTCTGTGCCATCATCACCGGATCTCAGCTGTATCTTACAGCTGACATCCGGCTGTAATGGCGGGGACTGAAATTAGCTTTGATCCCCGCCATTAACCCCTTAAGTGCAGCGCTCAAACGCGAGTGCTGCACTTAAGGTGTTTGCAGCTCATCGGAACCCCAGCAATGAAATTGCCGGGGTTCCGGTGGCTGCAATGGCATCCGGAGGCCTAATACTGGCCTTCCGGTCTGCCTAGCACGGAAGCCGGTCAAGATCCGCCCGGCGTCGGAGCCTGATTGGCTTCCGTAGCCACCGGCAAGATGGCGCCGGCTCAGGAGCTGATCCGTCGTCATCAGTGGTGGAAGTCAGCTGTATGTTACAGCGGACATCCACCTGTAATGGCAGGAACCGGAGCTAGCTCCGATCCCTGCCATTAACCCCTTCGATGCAGCAATCGAAAGCGATTGCTGCATCGTAGTGGTTACTAGCAGATCACCAGCTCTGACAGGCAATCAGGACTGGCGACTGCTGCTATGGCAACAGGAGACACAGTGGCCTCCTGCTCTGCCATTACGGAAGCCGATTAGGCCCCGCCAGAAGGGGAAGCCTAATTGGCTTGCTGTCAGTGAATAACTGACAGATCTAATACATTGCACTACGTAGGTAGTTCAATGTATTAGAAAAAAAACATCAGACAGTTGGAACTTCAAGTCCCCTAGTGAGACTTGAAAAAAAGTGTAAAAGAAAGTATGAAAAAGTGTAAAAGAAAGTGAAAAAAATAAAAGTTTGAAAACAATAAAAGTTTCAAGTAATAAAATAAAACACAATTGCCCTTTTTCTCTTATCAAGTCCTTTATTATTGAAAAAAAATAATAAACCATACGTATTTGGCATCGCCGCGACCCTAACGACCTGAGGTATCAAAATATTATATTATTTATTGCACGCGGTGAACAGCGTAAAAAAAAACCCGTAAAAAACTATACCAGAGTTTCTGTTTTTTGGTCACTTTGCCCTACAAATATTGGAATAAAAAAGTGATCAAAAAGTCGCCCGTATCCAAAAATGGTACCTATAAAAACTATAGCTCGTCCCGCAAAAAACAAGCCCTCGTACAGCTCCGGCGACAAAAATATTAAAACGTTATGGTTCTCACAACTTGGCGACAGAAAAAATACATTCTTTTTACAAAAGTAATTTTATTGTGCAAAAAGTTGTAAAACATAAAAAAGTTCTATAAATTAGGTATTGCCGGAATCGTACTGACCCGCAGAATAAAGGTAACATGTAGTTTATAACGCGTGGTGAACACTGTATGAAAAAAACTAAAAAATCTGTGCCAGAATTGCGTTTTTTTGTTTACCTGGCCTCCCAAAAAATAGGATAAAAGGTGATCAAAAAGTCGCATGTACCCCAAAATGGTACCAATAATCGCTACAGCTCGTCCCGCAACAAACCAGCCCTCATACCACTACGTCTATGAAAAATAAAATTAGTTATGACTCCAATAAGCCAGGAAATAAAAAAATATGCAGTTGTGCCCGAGGGGAACATTTCTTCTGTTTCAAGTGGCGAATTATTAAGGTTCTAAAATTAGGGAACCAGGAAGGGGAGGGCCCAAACATATCCGCTGGAAGCGACGGTGCCCGTATTATACCAGGACAACACTTCACAGCAAAACTCCCCAAACTGCAAAGGTGCGGAGTGTGGACCAAACGGGGGATAAGGAAGGACGCCATATATCAGTGCGACACCGGCCTGTGCAGAAAGGATTGTGTCACAGCGTAACACACATCTATGGATTATTTATTATTTTTTTTACCCCATTATTATACCCCCTGACTATGCCCCTTATATACTCCGCCCCGCTTACATGTACCCCCACATTATAAACGGAAACACCAGTAAGACTCCAAACAAATATAGAATCTGGGTTTATATTTAGGGGTCTGTATTTATTAAGGGGTCTAGTCTGGGGTCTGTATTTATTTAGGGGTCTGGTCTGGGGTCTGTATTTTGTTAGGGGTCTGGGGTCTGTATTTATTTAGGGGTCTGCATTTATTTAGAGGTCTAGTCTGGGGTCTGTATTTATTTAGGGGTTAGGTCTGTAGTCTGAATTCATTTAGGGATATGGTCTGGGGTCTGTAATTATTTAGTGGTCTGGTCTGTGGTCTACATTGATTTAGGTGTCTGGTCTGGGGTCTCCATTGATTTAGGTGTCTAGTCTGGGGTCTGCATTTATTTAGGGGTCTAGTCTGGGGTCTGTATTTATTTAGGAGTCTGGTCTGGGGTCTGTATTTATTTAGGGGTCTAGTCTGGGGTCTGCATTTATTTAGAGGTCTAGTCAGGGGTCTGCATTTATTTAGGGGTCCAGTCTGGGGTCTGTATTTGTTTAGGGGTCTGTTCTGCGGTCTGCATTGATTTAGGGGCATATTCTTGGGTCAGTATTTATATAGGGGTGTAGTCTGGGGTCTGTATTTATTTAGGGGTCTGGTCTGGGGTCTGTATTCATTTAGGGGTCTAGTCTTTGGTCTGTATTTATTTAGGGGTCTGGTCTGGGGTCTGCATTTATTTAGGGGTCTGGTCTGGGGTCTGCATTTATTTAGCGGTCTGGTCTGGGGTCTGTATTTATTTAGGGGTCTGGTCTGGGGTCTGCATTTCTTTAGGGGTCTGATCTGGGGTCTGTAATTATTTAGGGGTCTGTTTTTGTTTAGGGAGGTCTGGGGATTATAATAATTTTGTAGGTCTATCTGTATTTACTCTAAAAATATTGAATAAAGCCCTATTTGACAACACCATCACAAAGGAGCTTTACAAAGCACTTACACCAGTTGAACCGACAATCCAAACCCTCTACTTACTACCTAAAGTCCATAAAGACTCTAAGATTCCTCCAGGAAGGCCCATCATATCAGGTAGGGGTAATATGACAGAAAAAAACTGTAACTTTATTGACTATAATTTAAAGGGATTTGTCGAGTGCTTACCATCATACGTACGAGACACAGCAGATCTTCTGCAAAGGGTTGACGGAATCAATATAGAGGATGATATGTTGTCAGTCACTTGCGACGTTGAGTCGCTATACACCAGTATACGTCATGCTGACGGACTCAAAGCAGCTGAATTCTTTCTCAACACAGGAAACATGGAAACTAATTTCTCTAAGTTTATACTTACCTTACTTGAATTCGCCCTTATTCACAACTTTTTCATTTTTAACTGGTCTTTCTACCTACAGCTCCAGGGAACGGCAATGGGGGCGGCCTGTGCACCCTCATATGCCAATTTGTTCCTCGGGCTGTGGGAGAGGGATCTTTTCCAGGGTGGGCAGGGTGTCTCAATGGACCAGGTCATATTTTTTTGTCCCGATACATTGATGACATCCTGCTCATCTGGAAAGATACGCCGGCATCACTTGCCACTTTTATACATGACTTGAACAAAAATGACTTCAATATCAAGTTAACCTATCATTCTAATAAACATCAAGCAGAATTTTTGGACATTAAACTATTACGGGACTCTAATGGTTTCCTCCAAACTGATGTATTCCGTAAAACCACTGCGGTAAACTCTTTTCTTCATGCTTCTTCTTCTCACCCCAAACAGACTATATGGGCAGTACCAACAGGCCAATTCTTCAGGATCAGAAGGATTTGTTTCTCTATAGAGGTCTTTGAAAAACAAGCCTATGACCTCACTAATCGTTTTCTGGCCCGCGGATATAGCAAAAGATCGATCAAAAAAGCGTACTATCGTGCCAAAAGTACTCCGAGAGAGAATCTTTTATTCCCTAAACCGAAAAGCCAGTCTGAAGTACAGGTAAGATTTACAACAAACTACCAATCACGCTGGTTTCAAATGAAGGGAATAATTAAACAATTTTGGCCCATTTTACTCACAGACCCCACAATAGAAAAAGATATCACCAAGTACCCAAGTATCTCTGCGAGACGATCACAAAACCTCAAAGACTATCTTGTCAAGAGCTACTATCAACGTAATGACTTGAAGTTCCCATTTGGTACCCAAAATGGGGCTGTAGAGCATGTGGAAGTTGTGTTGCGTGCCCCAACATTGAGAGGGCGACCTCTTTTTCTTATTCAGCAGGTAAGAAAACCTTTACCATTACGCATTCAATTTCGTGTTCAACAAAAGCAGTAGTTTACTATGCTACATGCCCATACCCCAAAATATATATTGGTCTCACATCCAGAGAATTTAAGATCCGGGTTAGAGAACATGTAAGAGACATCATGGGAGCGGGGGCCATTGAAACATTAGAAACTTTAAAAGCTGTAGACACACTTTAAGACACACCATGCATGTGACCCGACGAAATTGAAAGTTAGGGGCATTGATTGCATCGAACCAAATATTCGTAAAGGCGATATATAAAAAAAAACTGGCTCAGTGTGAATCAAAGTGGATCTGGACTCTGGGGACTCTGCGTCCACTTGGACTAAATGAAAATGTGAATTTTGCTCCATTTCTCTGACCATTGACCTCCAGTGGGTCACTCTTTATAACATAAATGTACGTTGTATATATTTTATTTTAATTTGTATTGTTATTAATTTGCCCTCCATTTTTCAGTTTCTCTACAGATAGTTGTGTCGCTACTTTATTGGGTGACCTCGGAAGTACGAATATTTCTATGAAGACATGTGGCTAATATAGCGAATAATGACTCATATAACAATAATATGCATATTGATCCATTTTGGTTATATGATTGCATAGAAATATACATTTATTTGATTAAATGCACTAAATGTATTTTATGAGCATTTTTATTATATATAGCTTATACATGCGTATATTTTATGCATCTGTTGTATATATTTCTATTATTCTTTGTTTCCACATTGGTTACACGCTTTTCACCTTTTATTCACACACACAGTCATGTTTGGAATATCTTTCTGTACCATGTACGTATACTTTTTTCTTCACTAATGTCATTTCTCTTCTATTTATATTTTTATTCGTTTTTGCACTTGCATATTTATTTATATGTCTAAATATGCATATCTATACATGTCACTTAATATATATAGATTTTTTATTTTTCATGATATATAGTTATATTTTTTTGTATATACATAGTTTTGTGTACACTTATACTATATGAATTCACATAACCAATTTTATACATAGGTTCTACTCACTTTTTTATCACACATAAAAACATACAACATATAATGTTTTACCAATTTCGGGTCACTTTATTTCATATCACCATCATACATAATATATATATATTTTCACTCTATTTATTTTTATGCATTTATTTCTCAATGATGTGCTTGACATATAACCATGACCGATGATAGAATTATAGTTCATAACGCCATCGCCATACTGTCAGTTTGGTACTTCATCCAATGTATAAATCAATACTATGTCTTTTGTTGCGACATCGTCCAGTCAGGCTAATCTGTATCCATACCCACCTATATATCCAGGCATGTACAGCTGTGCGCTTACGCCAGGGGGAGTGACTGGGCTATCTCGTTGCTCGTGCGTCTATATCCCAGTGGGCGGGGCTTCGCGACGTCAGCCGTCGTCGATCCCCCGCCCGCCTGGATGACGCGTGGCCAGGAGTGTGCCGTCGGCCATCTTTAGACCTGGCGCATGACGCCAGTACGAGCTAACACATTGCCTGGATGAGTAACGCCCCTATCATGCCTGATTGGATGCTGTGCATGTAAATGGAGGGTCCCACTGGAGAGACGCCACCCCCGGACGAAGGCATTTCGTCAGCGATGATTGGAAACTGTCAGTATGTATGGACACAGACCTTTAACCGGTTAAGGACTAGGCTGTTTTACAGCTAAATGACCAGAGCGCTTCTTTAGATGACTATAACTCTGCAGGTGAATAAAGTTCATCGTTGAATTTTACACTCTTCTTAAAGGACAGATAGGGCTTTGTTTTAGTGGCATTTGTCAGTATATATCATTTTTATTTCTTTCTCTAAAGTGGGCAAAATTGGAAAAAAATGCAAGAATTTAGCAATTGCGTCAGTTTATGATAGCTTTTTCCCACACAAAATGAACCACAGACAAAATTAATCTCCTTTCACATTCTGCCACTTCTCCTGTGCATGGGGATACCAAATATGTGTGCCTTATTCACTGTGCGGGCATGTGCCAGGGCTTGGCATAAAAGGAGGCTTTTTGGTCCAGGAATTCTGCACTTGACTTTATAGCCGCATACTGTTTTCTGGGGGGCCTAATGCTGCTGAAACATTAGAATCACCCCATAAATGACTTCATTCACACAAGTAGACCCCACAAGGTTTCCTTCAAGGGGTTTATCATATTTTTAGACTGTCCAGTTTTCTTCTGAAAGTTTCTTGAATAAGATGGATCAAAATAAAATTAGCAATTTTTTAGCAAATACGTCAGTTTATACCAGCATTTTTCACACACGGCATAGACCACGGACAAAAATAATCTCCTTTCACTTTCTGCCACTTCTCCTGTGCATGGGGATACCAAATATGTGTGTCTTATTATCACATAGAGAAGTAGGAGGGCGGACGATAGAAGAAGATTATTTCACAAATCACTTTTTTTCAAAGCTGGTTTTACAAAACTCAACAGAGTTTCTATAACACGTCCAAAATATCTGCTCTTGAAGCAGAAATCCCAAAATATTCATCTAGGGGTAGAATGGGAATTTATTTTTTTGGGTTTTCTAAAATAAGAAATTGCAGGTTTATGCAAATGGAGCTCTCCAGCAGATGAACTATAGAGAACATGCAAACATGACATCCACCCCCCACCCATTCCCTCCCCCACCCTTGGAGTAAAATCAGGGGAAAAATAAAAACGTAATGTAGGGCAAATATATTTTCAACGAATTAACTAAAATCTAATAATGCAGAACAGTGTGGTATTTTTTAAAACATGGCTCAATGCCCAGGCCTGGTTGTAAGGGACATGAGGGACAGAAATATCGGGAATCTTTGCGGTGCCGGTCTTTTCTGCAGACGCGGCACTTTTTCTGGGGGTTGCTTCTGGTTGGTGTTGGGGGAATCCGACTGATGAAGTGTCTTTCAGTCAGTCGCGTGACATCCTCAGACTGGGGGCATTCTCGGGTGTCCTGAACATCAAAAATGAGGCCCTCAATAATTTTCTCCTGGAAATCCAGGTATGTGTCTCTGCCTCTGTTTTTTTTGTAGAGCACAAATGAGTTGTGGATTTGCCACCTGTAACAGATAAATGGCCACTTTTTTGTACCAGGTTTTAGTTTGGCGTTTTACTAAATAGGGCTGTAAAACCTGGTCGCTTAAATCCACCCCCCCATGTACTTGTTATATTCGGACCCGATCACTGGTTTGTGCTTGTCCGATGTTGCCCCTCTTTCCCTCACTGCCACTGTTCCTGCGGTATGAATCGTGCTTAGCACATACACATCTTTGCGATCCCTGAAATTGACCGCCAGCAATTCTTCAGATGCATAAGCACAGGAGACCCCCTTTACCATGCGCTTCCCCACTAATTGCTGTGGAAAACCAATTCTGTTTTTGCGCATGGTACCACATGCCCCAGTCCTTGCAGCATGCAAATGCCTAAACGGGCACACTGGAATAAAAATGATCACAGTACAGGTGGTACCCCTGGTGAAGCAGAGGCTGCATTATCTCCCACACGATCTTACTGCTGGTGGAAAGATCAGGGGGGCATCCAGGAACATTTATTGAGCGGTCCCGCCCTTCATAAATCCTGAAGGCGGTGGTATATCCTGACCCGCTTTCACACAGTTTGTAGAGCTTAACGCCATATCTTGCCCTTTTGGAAGGTAGATATTGGCGAAAGCTAAGTCTGCCATGAAAGTTGAGGAGGGATTCGTCCACACTTACATTCTGCTCAGGGGTGTAGAGTTGCAGAAATAAATTATTCAGGGAATTTACTAGCGGTCTTATTTTGAACAACCGATCCCGGTTTGCATCGGTACTTGGGGGGGCCTGTGCGTTGTCATTGAAGTGGAGGAACCTCATTATTGTCTCATAACGAGACCTGGGCATTACTGCAGAATATACTGGGGTGGCTTGGGCGGGTCTTGTTGACCAGTAAGACCTAATGGAGGGCTTTTTGACAATACCCATATTTAGGGTGAGCCCCAAAAAATTTTTTAATTCCTGCTAATTGGTGGGCGTCCAATCTCTGGCATGGGTGGATGAAGGTTTCTGCCTTATATATTGCGTGGCATATAAATTTGTTTCGTGGACAATCTGATTTAGGATGTCGTCCGTTATAAATAAATGGAAGTAATCCATTTGGACAAAATTTGTATTGTCCACGGTTATGCCAGGAGTGGCAGTAAATCCGTGGATTCTAGGCCCAAAAGATGGGGCAGGTGCCCATACAAGAGCCTGGACTGAAGGGACCAGGCTGTCCTGTGCTACAGCGCTACTTGGCCCTGCGCTTTCATGTTCTGGAGTTTCAACTGCATCAGGGACAACGTTCCCTGAAGATGAACCTGAAGTGACGCTGTCATCGTCACTACCTAAAACAGGTTCCATCTCGGACGCCATCTCTGATGCGGTCTCCGACTCAGACCACAGCATGGCGTATGCCTCCTTGGCGCTAAACAACTTCCTCGCCATAACGTAACTAACACTAACTAAACAAATTATTATTTTTTTTTCTATAAAACACACAAACTAACTGCTATATATATCTACACTACCGCTAACAAAAAATAAACCGCTATTGCTATATTAATTATATATATATGTGGATATATATATAATTATATACTCCCTACCTGCCTATTCTAATAGAATAAAAGAAAGAAAGGTAGATAGAAAAAAAGATAGATGGATAGATAGATTGTATAGATAGATAGAAATCTATCTATACAGAGAATGTTTTATGAGTCTAACTGTATTTTTTTGTAACTGTAACTGTATTCTTCTGGCAGCAATTCTCCCGAGTCTCTTCTTCTCCTCAAACTGAAACAATGTTTGAGGAGAAGAAAAGAGGCAGGAGATTTACTGCCAGAAAAGTCAAAATAAAACAAATGTGGTCGCTGTGATAGGTTTTCACAGTGACCACATGTTCAGGGACCATCAGATTGGTCCCTGATACTCTGCCCAGTGCCCAGAGCTGTTGGTAACAGCGTGGGCACAGGGCTGTGTGCACGCGATCGAGTGCACACTGTTTTCTATGCAGAAATGCATGTGATCGCTGTGATTGGTTGTCACAGCGATCACATGTTCAGGGGCCAAAAGATTGACCCCTGACATTCTGCCCAGTGCCCATGGCTGTTAGCAACAGCCAGGGCATAGAGCTGTGTGCACGCGTGCACAGTCTCTGAAGTGAAAGACAGACTTGGGGTATACTAACAATGCTCAGGCAAGGATCAGATGGGTTGGGCCCTTCTTATAGTCCAGGAAATCATGTGTGTTGATGATGGTGATTTCCTACATGTGCGTGCGCTGGCCCTTTAAGAGAGGGCACGAGCGTGCGCGCGCACCCTACGGGACAGAGCAGATCGTAGCAGAAGTGAGCGCTGGCGTCTCCTGGGAAGGAGATGAGAACCAGCGCTCACAGATCCATGGCTGCGGGCGTCAGGTGAGTGGACCCGATGGCCCTGGACGCTACAGTATCCCCCCTCTTACGCCCCCTCTTCTTGGGACTAGAGCGAGAGGAGCTTCTTAAGAGCAGAGGCATCAAGGTTCTCCTCCGGCTCCCAGGACCTCTCCTCAGGACTAAAGCCTCTCCAGTCCACCAAATAGAAAGTCCTTCCTCCTACCCTCTTGCAGTCCAGGATCTCCCTCACCTCGAACACATCAGAAGAACCGCTGGGAGCAGTTGTGGAACAGGAAGTCTTGCTGTAGCAGTTCAGGACCACTGGTTTCAGGAGGGACACATGAAAGGAGTTGGGGATTCTGAGGGTAGGAGGCAGCAGCAGTTTATAGGAGACAGGGTTAATCTGTTGCCGAATCTCAAAAGGACAGAGAAACCTGGGAGCAAACTTGTATGAAGGCACCCTCAAACGAATGTTCCATGAGGACAGCCAGACTTTGGTACTTGGAAAATACTGCGGCGGCTCTCTTCTTGTATCCGCTTTTCGCTTCATGCCCGGATCTGTTGCCAAATTTACAGGAAGTCCCCAAATGCAGAGTCAGCAGCGGGTACCTGAGAAGTAGTAGACACTGGAAGAGGGACTCTAGGATGTTGACCGTATACAATGTAAAACGGAGTGGAAGTGGTGGACTCGCTTGTGTGGTTGTTGTACGAGAACTCGGCTCAAGGAAGAAGCTGTACCCAGTTATCATGCTGTAAGGAAATGAAGTGACGGAGATAATTCTCCATGATCTGGTTGATCCTCTCGACTTGCCCATTGGACCGGGGGTGATAGGCTGTGGAAAAGTCCAATATCACATCCAGGAGTTTACAGAGAGCCCTCCAGAACCTCGAGGTAAACTGAAACCCCCGATCAGACACAATGTGAAGGGCAAGCCATGCAAGCGGTAGATGTGCTGGATGAAGAGATTCGCCATTCGGGGAACAGAAGGTAGGCCGGTCAGCGGGATAAATTGTGCCATCTTCGAGAACCGGTCCACCACCACCCAGACAGTGTTGCATCCTGCTGAGGGAGGAAGGTCAGTGACAAAGTCCATCACAATGTGCTGCAAGGTGGCATTGGGTATAGGCACAGGTTGATGGAGGCCGGCAGGCTTGGAATTAGTAACCTTGTTAGAAGCACACACCGTGCAAGAAGAGACAAAGTCCACAACATCCTTGGGCAGCGTGGGCCACCAAAAGTGACGAGCAATCAGGTCTCGGGTTTTACAAACACCAGGGTGCCCAGCCAGTTTAGAACTGTGTCCCCATCGGAGAATTCTTCTCCTGCCTGCTAATCGAACAAAAGTCCTCCCCGGAGGGATGTCTCTAACCTGCAAAGGATTGGCAGTGATAATGCAGGACAGGTCTATAATAGTTTGAAGAGACTCCACCGTGTTATCCGTTTCAAATGACCTGGACAGGGCATCGGCCCTCACATTCCTGTCAGCGGCCACTCTGCGTGACAGGGATTTAGTCGTTGAGCGGACTGAAGGTAGGTGAGGTTCATGTGGTCGGTGTAGATTAGGATGGGGTGAGCTGCGCCCTCCAGCAGATGGCTCTACTTCTCCAGAGCCAATTTGATGGCCAGTAGCTCCTGATCCCCAACAGAGTAAATGCGCTCTGCAGAAGAAAAAAGTCTCGAGTAGTAGCCACATACTACTGCCTTTCCTTTGGGGCTCCTCTGGAACAGAAGTGCGCCTGCACCAACATAAGAGGCGTCCACCTCCAAAGAAAACTGTATATATACGTCAGGATGATAGAGGATTGAGGCAGAAGTAAAGGCTTTTTTGAGACTAAAAAATGTGGACTCTGCCTCTGGGGTCCACACCTTGGCGTTCACATCGTTCTTGGTAAGGGTGGAAATAGGAGATGTCAGCGATGAGACGTTTGGGATAAACTGCCGGTAGAAATTGGCAAATCCCAGGAAACGCTGTATGGACCTCAGACCTTGAGGACGTGGCCACTCCAGGACAGCTCTCACTTTCTCAGGATCCATCTTGAGACCTTGATCCGATATGATGTAGCCCAGGAAGTGCAGAGAACTCCTCTCAAAGACGCACTTCTCCAGCTTGGCGTATAAATATCAGCTTGGGGAGAAAATCAAAATATCATCGAGATAAACAACAACACAGATATAGAGGAGATCTCGGAAGATATCATTAACGAGTTCCTGAAACACTGCGGGAGCGTTACACAGTCCGAAGGGCATCACTACGTATTTGTAGTGCCCGTCACGGGTGTTAAATGCTGTCTTCCATTCGTCACACTGGCGGACCGGAGCGGAAGTGAGATGGGGACCAGCGCTCACAGATCCATGGCTGTGGGCGTCAGGAGGTGAGTGGAACCGACGGCCCCTGGCCATAGATGCTACATGTGAGTAAACTCGCTAATATACATTCCCGTCCCCCTTGGTGCTGTTTCTGAGATTTTCATAGATTTTTATAGCGCTGATGAGGAACCGGAAGTCTAGTTGTACAGTCTTCTTTGGTGACGACACGACTCTTCGTCATATGATCGGCCCCGCTGTACTCTATGTACTCGCTGTACTACTGCTCGTGCAGTATACGGAGCACAGCGCCGCTCTCTGAGAGGTTCCTCTGAGAGGTTCCTGTTGTTTCTCCTTTGCTTTATCCAATGCTAAAAACTAATAATGATTTTTTTATTTTTTTTAAATGCAAGCCCCTCAGTTGGAGTCACTGGGACCCAACACTAGAATTTCATCTGATTTGACAGATTATGGCACAATTTTCTATGGGGAATTTATGGTGGTTATTTTGATATTCCCATACTGTTTTTTGTCACAGACCACCTACCTAAACATTGCTACAGACAAATCCACCTCTTCATGGTAAAGGTATTCTTTAATGTCAGTGCTGTCTTACAGCAGGATAATGCCCCCGCCACACTGCAAAAATCGTTCAGGACTGATGTGAGGAACATGGCAAAGAGTTCAAGGTGTTGACCTGGCCTCCATATTCTTAATTCAATCAATCATCTGTGAGATGTGCTGGAAAAACAAATCCAATCCATGGAGACCCCTACTCACAACTTACAGGACTTAACCCCTTAATGACGAAGCCTAGGTTGGGCCTTAAGGCTCAGAGCCCATTTGTCTAATCTGACATTATCTAAGGGGAGACATTTCCTCAACCTGTTGCAGGAAAATTTTATGGGCCAGTTTGTGGAAGACCCAACTAGAGGTGAAGCTCTGTTGGATCTGGTCATTTCTAATAATGCAGATCTTGTTGGGAACGTCAATGTTCGTGAAAACCTCGGTAACAGTGATCACAATATAGTTACATTTACCTATACTGTAAAAAACAAACACAGGCTGGGAGGGCAAAAACATTTAATTTTAAGAAAGCCAATTTCCCCAGGATGAAGGCGGCAATTCAGGATATAGACTGGGAAGAACTAATGTCAAATAATGGGACAAATGATAAATGGGAGATTTTCAAATCTACTTTGGGTTATTATAGTGCAAAATGTATTCCTATAGGTAACAAGTATAAACGACTCAAATTAAACCCCACATGGCTTACACCTTCTGTGAAAGGGGCAATACATGACAAAAAAAGGGCATTTAAAAAATACAAATCTGAGGGTACGTCTGAAGCCTTTGTAAAATATAAAGAGCTTAATAAAATCTGTAAAAATGTAATAAAATTAGCAAAAATACAAAATGAAAGGCAGGTGGCCAAGGATAGTAAAACAAATCCCAAAAAATTCTTCAAGTATATAAATGCTAAAAAGCCAAGGTCTGAACATGTAGGACCCCTAGATAATGGTAATGGGGAGTTGATCACAGGGGATCAAGAGAAGGCAGAGTTACTAAATGGGTTCTTTAGCTCTGTATATACAACTGAAGAAAGAGCAGCTGATGTAGCCGCTGCCAGTGCTGTTAATATATCAGTTGATATACGGAATTGGATGAATGTAGAGATGGTCCAAGCTAAATTAAATAAAATAAATGTGCACAAGGCCCCGGGACCAGATGGGATACACCCTAGAATTCTTAAAGTGCTTAGTTCAGTTATTTCTGTCCCCCTTTTCATAATATTCAGAGAATCTCTAGTGACTGGTATAGTGCCAAGGGACTGGTGCAGCGCAAATGTGGTGCCTATTTTCAAAAAGGGCTCTAGGTCTTCCCCGGGTAATTATAGACCAGTAAGCTTAACATCCATCGTGGGGAAAATGTTTGAGGGGCTATTGAGGGACTATATACAGGATTATGTGACAAAAAATAGCATTATAAGTGACAGCCAGCACGGTTTTACTAAGGACAGAAGTTGTCAAACTAACCTAATCTGTTTTTATGAAGAGGTGAGCAGAAGTCTAGACACAGGGGCCACTGTGGATATAGTGTTTATATGAAGAGGTGAGCAGAAGCCTAGACAGAGGGGCCGCTGTGGATATAGTGTTTATATGAAGAGGTGAGCAGAAGCCTAGACACAGGGGCCGCTGTGGATTTAGTGTTTTTGGACTTTGCAAAGGCATTTGACACTGTCCCCCATAGACGCCTAATGGGTAAATTAAGGACTATAGGTTTAGAAAATATAGTTTGTAATTGGATTGAGAATTGGCTCAAGGACCTTATCCAGAGAGTTGTGGTCAATGATTCCTTCTCTGAATGGTCCCCGGTTATAAGTGGTGTACCCCAGGGTTCAGTGCTGTGACCACTATTATTCAACTTATTTATTAATGATATAGAGCAGGGGATTAATAGCACTATTTCTATGTTTGCAGATGACACCAAGCTATGTAATATAGTTCAGTATATGGAAGATGTTCATGAATTGCAGGCAGATTTAAACAAACTAAGTGTTTGGGCATCCACTTGGCAGATGAAGTTTAATGTAGATAAATGTAAAGTTATGCATCTGGGTACGAACAACCTGCAAGCATCATATGTCCTAGGGGGAGCTACACTGGGGGAGTCACTTGATGAGAAGGATCTGGGTGTACTTGTAAATCATAAACTAAATAACAGCATGCAGTGTCAATCAGCTGCTTCAAAGGCCAGCAGGATATTGTCGTGTATTAAAAGAGGCATGGACTCACGGGACAGGGATGTAATATTGCCACTTTACAAAGCATTAGTGAGGCCTCATCTAGAATATGCAGTTCAGTTCTGGGCTCCAGTTCATAGAAAGGATGCCCTGGAGTTGGAAAAAATACAAAGAAGAGCAACGAAGCTAATTAGGGGCATGGAGAATTTAAGTTATGAGGAAAGATTAAAAGAATTAAACCTATTTAGCCTTGAAAAAAGACGACTAAGGGGGGACATGATTAATTTATATAAATATATTAATGGCACATACAAAAAATATGGTGAAATTCTGTTCCATGTAAAACCCCCTCAAAAAACAAGGGGGCACTCCCTCCGTCTGGAGAAAAAAAGGTTCAACCTGCAGAGGCGACAAGCCTTCTTTACTGTGAGAGCTGTGAATCTATGGAATAGCCTACCGCAGGAGCTGGTCACTGCAGGGACAGTAGATGGCTTTAAAAAAGGGTTAGATAATTTCCTAGAACAAAAAAGTATTAGCTCCTACGTGTAGAAATTTTTTCCTTCCCTTTTCCCGTCCCTTGGTTGAACTTGATGGACATGTGTCTTTTTCAGCCGTACTAACTATGTAACTATGTAACTATGACATGTGTCACTTTATGTGGTAATAACTTTGGAATGCCTTTATTTATCCAAGTGATTCTGAGACTGTTTTCTGGTGACACATTGAACTTTATGTTAGTGGTAAAATTTGGTTGATACATTCAGTGAAAAACAAAAAATTACAGAAAATGTGGTGTAAGGCAGATGGTTATACCACACTAAATAGTTATTAATTAACAATTTGTTTTTTTAAATAAAGGACTTAATATTGAAAAAAGTTGTTTTTTTTACAACTGTTTTTTTTTTGTCTCACTAGGTGACTTGAAGTCAGGAATCCCTGATCGCTATTCTAATACACTGACAGCAAACCTAAGGCAGGACAAACTAGACTTCCGTAGATGATAAACCCGGAGGCCATTGTTAGGCCTCCTGTTGCCATAACATGATGGAATAGAACGTCAAGGAGCAGGAAGGGGTTAAAGGATCTGCTAACGTCTTGGTGCCAGATACCACAGAACACTTTTAAAGATCTTCTGAAATCCATGTCCCAACGGGTCAGAGCTATTATGGCAGCACGAGGAGGACTACACAAGGCAGGTGGTTTTAATGTTATGTCTGGATGGTGTATATGTTAGTAATTAATTTCTATTAATTTGTACATTGATGGAAATTAGGGTATGTTCACACGCAAACTCAAAAATATCTGAAAATACAGAGCTGTTTTCAAGGTATTCAGCGTTTTTTTACGGCCGTTTTTGGAGCTGTTTTCAATATTGTCTAGGAAAAACGGCTCCAAAAGCGGCCCAAGAAGTGACTTGCACTTCTTTTGTGAACATACCCTAAAAAAAGAGTAATTTTTCTGTGCTTTTTATTTTTACAATATATATCAATCACCCTAAATATTGTAATCTTGGGGCCTACATTGCTCCTATGTAAACATGGGAACACCACCATTCTCACCAGTTTTAAGGCGTAATGTAAGTCTTAGGCCAAAATGTAGTAGTAGTCGAAACGCCAATCCAACCGAGATGGAATATGAAATATCCAAGATAGAAGGGAGTCCCAGGCATAAAATAAGATAAGATAACTTTATTAATCCCCGAAGGGAAATTCCAGTATCACATAAATGGATTCTGGGAAACGGCATCAGGGATCTTTTATTATTAGGTCTCTGTGCAGATTGAGATTCTGGCGTCCAAGGTGAAGATGATGAAGAAGACTAGGTGGTACTGTAGACAAAACAAAAAATAATCAGACCAGACGATAATCACTCAGCAATATACTGGTGCCGAAGCTCCAGCCATGATTTCACAAAAATACTATAGATGTCAGTGATCATATCTGTACTGCTGGTGTTTCTTCTGTACCACAGCTGTTGGTACTTATCTCCTGCTCTTTCTTTGAAAGGCATGGACGCGGCACAAGGGACAGCGTGGATTTGTCGGGATCCAATGTGCAATACAAGGCAGATGGAATATGTGAGAACATGGCAGAACGGTGACTTGCTCTCCAATCTCATAGTCCTCTAGGCATATAGTGCAGGACTGGATGTCTTCGTTTTCAGTAAAAGTTCGAGATGGGAGTCTATCAATCTGCCTGCCTCTCCTGCCTCGCCGACGTTGTCTTCTCTGCACAGGTCTGCTGTCTGTGGTCTCTGTTGTCGACTGTTGGTTGGGAAGCAGCTGACTGGTGCTTGGTGTTGGCTCCACCAGCCTGTTAGATGTTTGCTGAGGAGATCTGCTTCCTTCTCTGGACGGCTGCAGGTTTGGTAGCGGCTCACTGGTGCTGGGGTCTTGTGTTGGTTCCTCCAGCCTTTCGGATCTCTCCTGAGTAGTTGATGGAGTAGACGCAGGCTGGGATTCTCCAGAAATTCTGAGCTCGGTCGCACTATTAATACGACGGCCACTTGTCGTTTCAGACTGTTCTATTGGCTCAGATCGTAATGGGGACCGGCTTCTGTCCGCTCCGTCTTGCTGCAACCTACGGCGCGGTGGAACTTGACCACGTCTTCGTCTCCTGTCAGGGACATTGTCATGGTCTTCATCCTGCTCCACACTCTGACGCCTTCTATGTCCAGATCTTAATCTTCCATCAGCAATGCCTAGATGTGAAACAATGTGTATAACATATATTAATTATGTACAGAAAAAATGGGAAAAAAGATCAATACCAGACATTTCCTATGGACTCGCGTGGCCTTCTTTCTAGAGGAAAGCTCCCATGTTTTTCTTATCTTGGACAACCGTTTTGATACTATGAATATATACACAGTCGAGTCACATTATTATAGCTACTACTAATATCCAGAGTAACCGGCGTGTGCAGCACGGACAGCAGTAGACGGGCTGGGAGTGACTCAATAAGGTGCTGGTCAGTGGTCTCATATGTGGAGCCTCGCTGACTCCATACATCCCACATTTACTGGAGGGTGCGTGGGGGAGGATCCATAAAGCGAACAACACGATTGACGTGGTCCCACAGATGCTCAATTGGGTTCAAGTCTGGAGAAATAGGGGGCCAGGGAAGTACTTGGAAGTCTTGGTCGTGCTCTTCCAACCACTGTCGGGCATTTATAGTCGTGTGACATGTCGCATTGTCTTGCTTTAAGATTCCATTTGCTCCAGGGAAGACAATCAGCATGTATGGTGGATGTGATCTGTAACGATGGATTCATATCTAAATCGGTTCAGAGCCTTCCATATGGATGAGTGGCCCAGAGAATGCCATGGAAAAATACCCCAGGCGCTGACGTCGCCGCCAGCTTTTTCCAGCAATGGTTGTAAAGTCCATCCTTTCGATGAAGCAGAAAACGTGATTTATCGGAGAAGACAACCCTTTGCCAATCATCGGTGCTCTGAGACCAATACTGCCGTGCAAATTGAAGCCATTTTTTCTGATGCACCTTTGTTACATAGGAGCAGTGACCATCCGTCGGGTTCGGAGCCCCATACGCAGTCGGGTTCGCTGAACTGTTGTATTAGACACACGTCTGGTAGCCAACGTTCACCTCTCAAATACATGGCACGTGGTGCTCTGCAGTTTCCATGTCCGTTATTCCCAATGATGCCATTTGTCCACTCACGATACACTGTCACCACAGCAGCACGCGAACAGTTCACAAACTGCGCTGTTTGAGAAATACCGCCGCCCTTGGTCCGAAAGCCAATAATCATCCCTTTTTGCAACTGAAAAACGGTGCATTTTTTGCGGACGCAAAACGGACACGTTTGTGTGAAACTAGTCTAAATGTATCTGATATAACAAGTTCCACTTACCTTGATTTATCCGGGAACTTTCGTCTATTGCAAGCTGCAAGAGTTCTCGGTAACTCATTGTTCCTTGTAGCAGGCGGCTTGATGTTTAAATTCAGGAACAATGGAAAAACGGGATTCCTCAAATAAGAGGGAATCTACCACGATGTTCAGAAGTTGCACTGGTGTTTAAGTGCCCTGAACAGATGATGTAGTAGTCGCTTTGTAGCACAAATTCGCTCTTTGAAAAACCAAGTGAAGTTTCAGCATCAGCATCAACTCGAGATATGGCACTGATGTGACCGCGCTTGGGGTCCTTAGAACTTCACGCCATTGTGATGTCACTGCTATAGATGCCACACCCTCCATTGTTCTGATGACATCACTGCCTGCAGTGATGTCATAATGCTTACGGTATGTCATAAACGGTCCCCTGCTCTGCATTATACCAATCACTGCAGCAAAGCCTCCAAATAAAAAACATAAATATATATTAAATTTTTTTATATTTACATATTGCAGCTGAAAATCTCTAATATTTGTTTAGTAAATGTTTCTCTATAATTGTTTAGTAAATGTTGTAGCACACAATTCATCTAAGTAAAAGTCTTAGTAACAGATTACCACAATGGAGAGGTGGAAATGTAACTTTATTTTTCTAAAACTAGATGATTCTGGAGTAAATAAGAATCCTTTATAACCTAAAGAGGTTGTCTGGTATAAGAAACCCATTGTAAATACCCTATTGGGGAATTCTAAGTTAAGAAAGGACAAGTCTCTTATTGATTTCACTGTGTAATGCTTAGTTTCTCCTGTGGTGGCGCTGCAGGGGAATTCAACACTTCTCAAGTTCCATCACAGATTAAATCTGATCACTGGGGTCACAATCAGCGACATTAAGCTGCACTATCTGGAAGTACAAATTACACTGAGACTAAGACTTACTAAGACTAAGTCTCTAAGACTTACTAAGACTTTTACTTAGATGAATTGTGTGCTACAACATTTACTAAACAATTATAGAGAAACATTTACTAAACAAATATTAGAGATTTTCAGCTGCAATATGTAAATATAAAAAAATGTAATATATATTTATTTTTTTATTTGGAGGCTTTGCTGCAGTGATTGGTATAATGCAGAGCAGGGGACCGTTTATGACATACCGTAAGCATTATGACATCACTGCAGGCAGTGATGTCATCAGAACAATGGAGGGTGTGGCATCTATAGCAGTGACATCACAATGGCGTGAAGTTCTAAGGACCCCAAGCGCGGTCACATCAGTGCCATATCTCGAGTTGATGCTGATGCTGAAACTTCACTTGGTTTTTCAAAGAGCAAATTTGTGCTACAAAGCGACTACTACATCATCTGTTCAGGGCACTTAAACACCAGTGCAACTTCTGAACATCGTGGTAGATTCCCTCTTATTTGAGGAATCCCGTTTTTCCATTGTTCCTGAATTTAAACATCAAGCCGCCTGCAACAAGGAACAATGAGTTACCGAGAACTCTTGCAGCTTGCAATAGACGAAAGTTCCCGGATAAATCAAGGTAAGTGGAACTTGTTATATCAGATACATTTAGGCTAGTTTCACACAAACGTGTCCGTTTTGCGTCCGCAAAAAATGCACCGTTTTTCAGTTGCAAAAAGGGATGATTATTGGCTTTCGGACCAAGGGCGGCGGTATTTCTCAAACAGCGCAGTTTGTGAACTGTTCGCGTGCTGCTGTGGTGACAGTGTATCGTGAGTGGACAAATGGCATCATTGGGAATAACGGACATGGAAACTGCAGAGCACCACGTGCCATGTATTTGAGAGGTGAACGTTGGCTACCAGACGTATGTCTAATACAACAGTTCAGCGAACCCGACTGCGTATGGGGCTCCGAACCCGACGGATGGTCACTGCTCCTATGTAACAAAGGTGCATCAGAGAAAATGGCTTCAATTTGCACGGCAGTATTGGTCTCAGAGCACCGATGATTGGCAAAGGGTTGTCTTCTCCGATAAATCAAGTTTTCTGCTTCATCGAAAGGATGGACTTTACAACCATTGCTGGAAAAAGCTGGCGGCGACGTCAGCGCCTGGGGTATTTTTCCATGGCATTCTCTGGGCCACTCATCCATATGGAAGGCTCTGAACCGATTTAGATATGAATCCATCGTTACAGATCACATCCACCATACATGCTGATTGTCTTCCCTGGAGCAAATGGAATCTTAAAGCAAGACAATGCGACATGTCACACGACTATAAATGCCCGACAGTGGTTGGAAGAGCACGACCAAGACTTCCAAGTACTTCCCTGGCCCCCTATTTCTCCAGACTTGAACCCAATTGAGCATCTGTGGGACCACGTCAATCGTGTTGTTCGCTTTATGGATCCTCCCCCACGCACCCTCCAGTAAATGTGGGATGTATGGAGTCAGCGAGGCTCCACATATGAGACCACTTACCAGCACCTTATTGAGTCACTCCCAGCCCGTCTACTGCTGTCCGTGCTGCACACGCCGGTTACTCTGGATATTAGTAGTAGTTATAATAATGTGACTCGACTGTGTATATATTCATAGTATTAAAACGGTTGTCCAAGATTAGAAAGACATGGGAGCTTTCCTCTAGAAAGAAGGCCACGCGAGTCCATAGGAAATGTCTGGTATTGATCTTTTTTCCCATTTTTTCTGTACATAATTAATATATGTTATACACATTGTTTCACATCTAGGCATTGCTGATGGAAGATTAAGATCTGGACATAGAAGGCGTCAGAGTGTGGAACAGGATGAAGACCATGACAATGTCCCCGACAGGAGACGAAGACGTGGTCAAGTTCCACCGCGCCGTAGGTTGCAGCAAGACGGAGCGGACAGAAGCCGGTCCCCATTACGATCTGAGCCAATAGAACAGTCTGAAACGACAAGTGGCCGTCGTATTAATAGTGCGACCGAGCTCAGAATTTCTGGAGAATCCCAGCCTGCGTCTACTCCATCAACTACTCAGGAGAGATCCGAAAGGCTGGAGGAACCAACACAAGACCCCAGCACCAGTGAGCCGCTACCAAACCTGCAGCCGTCCAGAGAAGGAAGCATATCTCCTCAGCAAACATCTAACAGGCTGGTGGAGCCAACACCAAGCACCAGTCAGCTGCTTCCCAACCAACAGTCGACAACAGAGACCACAGACAGCAGACCTGTGCAGAGAAGACAACGTCGGCGAGGCAGGAGAGGCAGGCAGATTGATAGACTCCCATCTCGAACCTTTACTGAAAACGAAGACATCCAGTCCTGCACTATATGCCTAGAGGACTATGAGATTGGAGAGCAAGTCACCGTTCTGCCATGTTCTCACATATTCCATCTGCCTTGTATTGCACATTGGATCCCGACAAATCCACGCTGTCCCTTGTGCCGCGTCCATGCCTTTCAAAGAAAGAGGAGGAGATAAGTACCAACAGCTGTGGTGCAGAAGAAACACCAGCAGTACAGGTATGATCACTGACATCTATAGTATTTTTGTGAAATCATGGCTGGAGCTTCGGCACCAGTATATTGCTGAGTGATTATCGTCTGGTCTGATTATTTTTTGTTTTGTCTACAGTACCACCTAGTCTTCTTCATCATCTTCACCTTGGACGCCAGAATCTCAATCTGCACAGAGACCTAATAATAAAAGATCCCTGATGCCGTTTCCCAGAATCCATTTATGTGATACTGGAATTTCCCTTCGGGGATTAATAAAGTTATCTTATCTTATTTTATGCCTGGGACTCCCTTCTATTTTGGATATTTCATATTCCATCTCGGTTGGATTGGCGTTTCGACTACTACTACATTTTGGCCTAAGACTTACATTACGCCTTAAAACTGGTGAGAATGGTGGCGTTCCCATGTTTACATAGGAGCAATGTAGGCCCCAAGATTACAATATTTAGGGTGATTGATATATATTGTAAAAATAAAAATCACAGAAAAAATACTCTTTTTTTAGGGTATGTTCACAAAAGAAGTGCAAGTCACTTATGGGCCGCTTTTGGAGCCGTTTTTCCTAGACAATATTGAAAACAGCTCCAAAAACGGCCGTAAAAAACGCTGAAAACCTTGAAAACAGCTCTGTATTTTCAGATATTTTTGAGTTTGCGCGTGAACATACCCTAATTTCCATCAATGTACAAATGAATAGAAATTAATTACTAACATATACACCATCCAGACATAACATTAAAACCACCTGCCTTGTGTAGTCCTCCTCGTGCTGCCATAATAGCTCTGACCCGTTGGGACATGGATTTCAGAAGATCTTTAAAAGTGTCCTGTGGTATCTGGCACCAAGACGTTAGCAGATCCTTTAACCCCTTCCTGCTCCTTGACGTTCTATTCCATCATGTTATGGCAACAGGAGGCCTAACAATGGCCTCCGGGTTTGTCATCTACGGAAGCCTAGTTTGTCCTGCCTTAGGTTTGCTGTCAGTGAGTAACTGACAACACTTTTACACTGCACTACGCATGTAGTGCAGTGTATTAGAATAGCGATCAGGGATTCCTGACTTCAAGTCACCTAGTGAGACAAAAAAAAAACACTTGTATAAAAAAACTTTTTTCAATATTAAGTCCTTTATTTAAAAAAACAAATTGTTAACTAATAACTATTTTGTGTGTTATAACCATCTGCCTTACACCACATTTTCTGTAATTTTTTCTGTTTTTCACTGAATGTATCAACCAAATTTTACCACTAACATAAAGTTCAATGTGTCACCAGAAAACAGTCTCAGAATCACTTGGATAAATAAAGGCATTCCAAAGTTATTATTACCACATAAAGTGGCACATGTCATAGTTACATAGTTACATAGTTAGTACGGCTGAAAAAAGACACATGTCCATCAAGTTCAACCAAGGGACGGGAAAAGGGAAGGAAAAATTTCTACACATAGGAGCTAATACTTTTTTGTTCTAGGAAATTATCTAACCCTTTTTTAAAGCCATCTACTGTCCCTGCAGTGACCAGCTCCTGCGGTAGGCTATTCCATAGATTCTCCAGACGGAGGGAGTGTCCCCTTGTTTTTTGAGGGGGTTTTACATGGAACAGAATTTCACCATATTTTTTGTATGTGCCATTAATATATTTATATAAATTAATCATGTCCCCCCTTAGTCGTCTTTTTTCAAGGCTAAATAGGTTTAATTCTTTTAATCTTTCCTCATAACTTAAATTCTCCATGCCCCTAATTAGCTTTGTTGCTCTTCTTTGTATTTTTTCCAACTCCAGGGCATCCTTTCTATGAACTGGAGCCCAGAACTGAACTGCATATTCTAGATGAGGCCTCACTAATGCTTTGTAAAGTGGTAATATTACATCCCTGTCCCGCGAGTCCATGTCTCTTTTAATACACGACAATATCCTGCTGGCCTTTGAAGCAGCTGATTGACACTGCATGCTGTTATTGAGTTTATGATTTACAAGTACACCCAGATCCTTCTCAACAAGTGACTCCCCCAGTGTAGCTCCCCCTAGGACATATGATGCATGCAGGTTGTTCGTACCCAGATGCATAACTTTACATTTATCTACATTAAACTTCATCTGCCAAGTGGACGCCCAAACACTTAGTTTGTTTAAATCTGCCGCAATTCATGAACATCTTCCATAGACTGAACTATATTATATAGCTTGGTGTCATCTGCAAAAATAGAAATAGTGCTATTAATCCCATCCTCTATATCATTAATAAATAAGTTGAATAATAGTGGTCCCAGCACTGAACCCTGGGGTACACCACTTATTACCGGGGACCATTCAGAGTAGGAATCATTGACCACAACTCTCTGGATACGGTCCTTGAGCCAATTCTCAATCCAATTACAAACTATATTTTCTAAACCTATAGTCCTTAATTTACCCATTAGGCGTCTATGGGGGACAGTGTCAAATGCCTTTGCAAAGTCCAAAAACACTAAATCCACAGCGGCCCCTCTGTCTAGACTTCTGCTCACCTCTTCATATAATCACTATATCCACAGCGGCCCCTCTGTCTAGGCTTCTGCTCACCTCTTCATATAAACACTATATCCACAGCGGCCCCTCTGTCTAGACTTCTGCTCACCTCTTCATAAAAACAGATTAGGTTAGTTTGACAACTTCTGTCCTTAGTAAAACCGTGCTGGCTGTCACTTATAATACTATTTATTGTCACATAATCCTGTATATAGTCCCTCAATAGCCCCTCAAACATTTTCCCCACGATGGATGTTAAGCTTACTGGTCTATAATTACCCGGGGAAGACCTAGAGCCCTTTTTGAAAATAGGCACCACATTTGCCCTGCGCCAGTCCCTTGGCACTATTCCAGTCACTAGAGATTCTCTGAATATTATGAAAAGGGGGACAGAAATAACTGAACTAAGCTCTTTAAGAATTCTAGCGTGTATCCCATCTGGTCCGGGGCCTTGTGCACATTTATTTTATTTAATTTAGCTTGGACAATATCTACATTCATCCAATTCAATATATCAACTGATATATTAACAGCACTGGCACCGGCTACATCAGCTGCTCTTTCTTCTGTTGTATATACAGAGCAAAAGAACCCATTCAGTAACTCTGCCTTCTCTTGATCTTCTATGACCAACTCCCCATTACCACTATCTAGGGGTCCTACATGTTCAGACCTTGGCTTTTTAGCATTTATATACTTGAAGAATTTTTTGGGATTTGTTTTACTATCCTTGGCCACCTGCCTTTCATTTTGTATTTTTGCTAATTTTATTACATTTTTACAGATTTTATTAAGCTCTTTATATTTTACAAAGGCTTCAGACGTACCCTCAGATTTGTATTTTTTAAATGCCCTTTTTTTGTCGTGTATTGCCCCTTTCACAGAAGGTGTAAGCCATGTGGGATTTAATTTTAGTCGTTTATACTTGTTACCTATAGGAATAAATTTTGCACTATAATAACCCAAAGTAGATTTGAAAATCTCCCATTTATCATTTGTCCCATTATTTGACATTAGTTCTTCCCAGTCTATATCCTGAATTGCCGCCTTCATCCTGGGGAAATTGGCTTTCTTAAAATTAAATGTTTTTGCCCTCCCAGCCTGTGTTTGTTTTTTACAGTATAGGTAAAATGTAACTATATTGTGATCACTGTTACCGAGGTTTTCACGAACATTGACGTTCCCAACAAGCTCTGCATTATTAGAAATGACCAGATCCAACAGAGCTTCACCTCTAGTAGGGTCTTCCACAAACTGGCCTATAAAATTTTCCTGCAACAGCTTGAGGAAATGTCTCCCCTTAGAAAATGTCAGATTAGACAAATGGGCTCTGAGCCTTAAGGCCCAACCTAGGCTTCGTCATTAAGGGGTTAAGTCCTGTAAGTTGTGAGTAGGGGTCTCCATGGATTGGATTTGTTTTTCCAGCACATCTATCAGATGATCGATTGAATTAAGAATATGGAGGCCAGCTGTCACGGACACTGGGTTTGTGGACGCACTAGGCCGCTCCACCGTAGCGGGGAGGCAGCTGACCAGGTCACAGTCTATGTGAAAGTAAGATGGCAGACAGTAATGCTTAGCTACCTGAAATAGTCCGGGCGGTGGCTGTGGCTTCAGCACGGATGGAGGCAGGTGCGGAAAGTGGCGCCAGACGTGGCGGGCAGTATCCGATGAGCAGATGGCACTTGACGTGGCAGAAGACACTTGACGTGGCAGATGGCACTTGATGTGGCAGATGGCACTTGACGTGGCAGATGGCACTTGACGTGGCAGATGACACTTGAACACGGGTAGGCACAGGAACAATGCGGAATACAGGAACGGTAATAGGGCATGGGTAACAGCGGGAACGGGAGACACTAAGGGACCATTTGCAAGACAGACTGGGAAAGACTAACAACGCTCAGGCAAGGATCAGAAGGGCTGGGGCATTCTTATAGAGCAGGAAGTCATGTGGGTTAATGATCATTGTTTTCATGTGCGCGCGCTGGCCCTTACGGGACCCAGCCGGACGGAGCGGAAGCGAGCGCTGGCCTCTCCTAGGAGGGAGACGGAGGCCAGCGCTCACAGATCCATAGCTGCGGGCATCGGGAGGTGAGTGAACTCGACGGCCCGCGGCCATGGGCGCTACAGTATCCACCCCTCTTACGCCCCCTCTTCTTGGTGCCAGAGTGAGAGAGGAACTTTTTAATAAGAGTAGGGGCGCTGAGGTTCTCTTCTGGCTCCCAGGACCTCTCCTCAGGACCAAACCCTCTCCAGTCCACCAGATAGAAAGTCCTTCCTCCTACCCTCTTGCGGTCCAGGATCTCCTTTACCTCGAATACATCAGAAGGGCCGCTGGAAGCAACTGTGGAACTAGAGGTCTTGCTGTAGCGGTTCAGGACCACAGGTTTCAGGAGGGACACATGGAAGGAGTTAGGGATTCTGAGGGTAGGGGGCAGCTGCAGCTTATAGGAAACAGGGTTAATTTGTTGCAGGATCTCGAAGGGACCAAGGAACCTGGGAGCAAACTTGTATGAAGGCACCCTCAAGTGAATGTTTCGAGAGGACAGCCAGACTTTAGTCCCTGGAAGATACTGAGGCGGCTCTCTTCTTTTGGTATCTGCCTTACGCTTCATGCGGTCTACCGCCAGCAAAATAGAGGACCGGGTCTGTTGCCAGATTTGCAGGAAGTCCCCATATGCAGAGTCAGCAGCGGGTACCTGAGATGAAGTCGACACTGGAAGAGGAACTCTGGGATGTTGACTGTACACGATGTGAAACGGAGTGGAAGTGGTGGACTCACTTGTGTGGTTATTATATGAAAACTCAGCCCATGGAAGAAGTTGTACCCAGTTATCGTGCTGTGAAGAGATGAAGTTGCGGAGATAATTTTCCATGATCTGGTTGATCCTCTCAACTTGCCCATTGGACTGGGGGTGATAGGCAGAGGAAAAGTCCAAACTCACATCCAGGAGTTTACAGAGGGCTCTCCAGAACTTGGAGGTAAACTGAACCCCCCGGTCGGACACAATGTGAAGAGGCATGCCATGCAAGCGGAAGATGTGCTGAATGAAGGAAATTGCCAGTCGAGGAGCAGAGGGTAGGCCGGTCAGCGGGATAAAATGTGCCATCTTAGAGAACCGGTCCACCACCACCCAGATGGTGTTGCATCCTGCTGAGAGAGGAAGGTCCGTGACAAAGTCCATAGCGATGTGCTGCCAGGGGGCACTGGGTACAGGCAGGGGTTGAAGCAGGCCGGCAGGCTTGCTGTGAGCCACTTTGTTAGAGGCACACACCGTGCAAGCAGAGACAAAGTCCAGAACATCCTTAGGTAGCGTGGGCCACCAGAAGGGACGAGCGATCAGGTCTTGGGTCTTACGGACACCGGCGTGCCCAGCTAGTTTAGAACTGTGTCCCCAGCGGAGAATTCTTTTTCTGTCTGCCAACCGAACAAAAGTTCTCCCTGGAGGGATATTTCTAAGCTGCAGAGGATTGGCGGTGACAATGCAGGATGGGTCTATGATCGTCTGAAGGGACTCCACCGTGTCTTCCGTTTCAAATGATCTGGACAGGGCATCGGCCCTCACGTTCTTGTCAGCGGGACGTTAGTGGAGCAGAAATTGGAAATGGGTGACCACCTGGCTTGACGAGGATTCAGTCTTTGTGCAGACTGAAGGTAAGCGAGATTCTTGTGGTCAGTGAAGATCAGGATGGGGTGAGCAGCGCCCTCCAGAAGATGTCTCCACTCCTCCAGGGCCAATTTGATAGCCAGTAGCTCCCGATCTCCAATGGAATAATTGCGCTCAGCAGAGGAAAACAGTCTTGAGTAGTAGCCACATACTACTGCCTTTCCTTTGGAGCTCCTCTGGAACAGAAGTGCGCCTGCACAAACAAAATTTATTTAGGGGTCTAGTCTGGGGTCTGTATTTTTTAGCGGTCTGGTCTGGGAGTCTGTATTCATTTAGGGGTCTGGTCTGGGGGTCTGCATTTATTTAGCGGTCTGGTCTGGGGTCTGTATTTATTTAGGGGTCTAGTCTGGGGTCTGCATTTATTTAAGGGTCTAGTCTTGGGTCTGTATTTAGGTGTCCGGTCTGGGGTCTGTATTTATTTAGGGGTCCGGTCTGGGGTCTGTATTTATTTAGGGGACTGGTCTGTGGTCTCCATTGATTTAGGGGTCTGGTCTGGGGTCTGCATTTATTTAGGTGTCTGGTCTGGGGTCTGTATTTATTTAGGGGTCTGGTCTGGGGTCTGTAGTTATTTAGGGGTCTGGTCTGGGGTCTGTATTTATTTAGGGGTCTGGTCTGGGGGTCTGCATTTATTTAGGGGTCTGGTCTTGGGTCTGTATTTATTTAGGCGTCCGGTACATGGTCTGCATTAATTTGGGGGTCTGGTCTGGGGTCTGTATTTATTAAGGGGTCTAGTCTGGGGTCTGTATTTTTTTAGGTGTCCGGTCAGGGGTCTGCATTTATTTAGGGGTCTAGTCTGGGGTCTGTATTTATTTAGGGGTCCAGTCTGGGGTCTGTATTTATTTAGGGGTCCGGTCAGGGGTCTGAATTTATTTAGGCGTCTAGTCTGGGGTCTGTATTTTTTAGGGGTCTGGTCTGGGAGTCTGTATTCATTTAGGGGTCTGGTCTGGGGGTCTGCATTTATTTAGCGGTCTGGTCTGGGGTCTGTATTTATTTAGGGGTCTAGTCTTGGGTCTGTATTTAGGTGTCCGGTCTGGGGTCTGTATTTATTTAGGGGTCCGGTCTGGGGTCTGTATTTATTTAGGGGACTGGTCTGTGGTCTCCATTGATTTAGGGGTCTGGTCTGGGGTCTGCATTTATTTAGGTGTCTGGTTTGGGGTCTGTATTTATTTAGGGGTCTGGTCTGGGGTCTGTATAAATAAATACAGACGCCAGACCAGACCCTAAGTTAATGCAGACACCAGACCGGACCCCTAAATAAATACAGACCCCAGACCGGACACCTAAATACAGACCCAAGACTAGACCCTTAAATAAATGCAGACGCCAGACCAGACCCCTAAATAAATGCAAACCCTAGACCAGACCCCTAAATAAATACAGACCCAGGAATAGAGCACTAAATGAATACAGACCCCAGACCAGACCCCTTAATAAATACAGATCCCAGACCCAACCCCTAAATTAATGCAGACCCCAGACCGGACCCCTAAATAAATACAGACCCCAGACCAGACCCCTAAATAAATGCAGACCTTAGACCAGACCCCTAAATAAATACAGACCCAAGACTAGACCCGTAAATAAATACAGACCACAGAGTGGACCCCTAAATAAATAGACCCCTAACTAAATACAGACCCCAGACCAGACCCCTAAATAACTACAGACCCCAGAACAGACCCCTAAATAAATACAGACCCCAGACCAGACCCCTAAATAAATACAGACCCCAGACCACTTCCCTAAATAAATACAGACCACAGACCAGACCCCTAAATAAATACAGACCCCAGACCAGACCCCTAAATAAATACAGACCCCAGACTGGACCCCTAAATAAATAGACCCCAGACTAGAACCCTAAATAAATGCAGACACCAGACCAGACCACTAAATCAATTAAGACCACAGACCAGTACCCTAAATAAATACAGACCCCAGACCAGACACCTAAATAAATGCAGACGCCAGACCAGAACCCTAAATCAATGGAGACCACAGACCAGACCCCTAAATAAATACAGACCCCAGACCAGACCCCTAAATAAATACAGACCCCAGACCAGAACCCTAAATAAATACTGACCCCAGACCCCTAAATAAGTTTTTAATTCTCCTCTCTATATCAAATCTAGGGTCATAACTTAATAGTCTATAGACCTTAGTGTCATTCAATTGTCTATGAGCTTCAGCAATTTAGGATTTGGAGTCCATAACCACAACCGCAGCCCCTTTGTCAGCGGGTTTAATGGTGAGGTCGAGGCTATGGACCAGCTCATCCAATGCAGATAATCAAGTGTAGTAATATTAGGATGTTTCAAAGTATTACCATATGTACTAGACCGTAGATCGTCGGCGCCTCTTATGTCCCGCTCTCCTGGTGGGTTTTCGTTTCTGATTTCCATATTGTCGACTCCTAAAAAATCTGTATGGCTTGAGCTGTTACTCTGGGTCTGATCAAGAGGTCGATCTTCACCATTGATGTTCCTGTATATATCCCGATTTTTATGTTCCCTCCTTGGTAGTCCCACCATACGATCATTAGAGTTGTCCCATGAATAAACGTGTCCAGTCTTATAATCAAGTTGGTCTCTATACCATTTTCTTTTCTTGGTGGTTTCTGTCTCCAATCTAGCTTTACTCAATGTAGTATGTAATTTCTCAATATGTAGACTAAAATCCTCAGCAGACACTAGCGACTGTAATACATTCTCCAATTCCTTTACTTTAGCCTTTACCCAAATGAGATCTCTCTGTAAAAAATCCATATTCAATAAAATGATATCCAAAGCGTACCTAGTTGATAATTGCTCATATTTGATACGGAATTCATCATGTTGAGTATGCATTGTAGGCTTCAAATGGGGACGCATACCACGTGGAATCATCTTGTTTTTGTAATATTGACCAAGTGTAAGGAGATGCAATTCCACATTGATCAACTTTTTTGATTCAAACTCCAAATTTCTTTTTACATCTGGTAATGATGGTACACTCAAGAAAGAGACATCCCCTTCTGCTCCATTCAAAATTCTAGCAATGTCCTCCTCCGTAAAAACAGTAGAGTTGGCTGAAGGCATATCCTGCAAAGTACCGATTTTGTTCCATGGTATCAGCAATAGAAAAAGTGGAATAAGGTGCCAGCTGAGTAGATCCAAATATATTCAAACAGAGAAAGCAGCAGCACTCAATCTCAGTAAGAGAAAGCTTACACATGTGAACGGGTGCCCTGCTATAAATGGATCAATTGTCCACTCATGTGTAGGGGCAATGTATTTGAGCTCCCTCAAACACACAGAAAGTACAACATTAGACAGCACTTTACGTGCGATTCTGATTGGATCATTGACGTGTTATGGTGCCCCTGCCAGTTATTATATGTTGGTGAAACCACCTGCGACTTCAAAACTAGGTTGAATAACCATCGGTATTCCATTAGGAAACATAAAGGAGATTTGCCATGCGCGAAACATTTTTTTGAACTAGGACATACCGAAAGAGATTTAAAATGCCTGATTTTGGAACATATTCCACTTCCCCAGAGTGGGGGTGATAGGAATGTATTACTACATAAATGTCAATCAAAGGGGATTTTCCTTTTGGAAACATTGAGACGGAAAGGTCTGAATGTTGAATTGAATGTCGCTAGGGCTACTCTCTGAGACTCATCTCTGACATCTGCATTCATCCTCTAGCAATGTTCTGCTTTTGTCTATTATTCTTTTTTTGGTTTTGTATTTTGTTATATGAGATGTATATATATATACCTTGATCTTTGACACTTTATTTTTCTATTTTAGATCATAAGGTGAATGTAGACCACTTCAGACCACAAGATACAAAATTGACCAAGAATAAATGGAAGATGGAAATTGGATATTCATATTTTGATGTCCTGTGAATAGTTTTCATGTATTAATGTTTTGGAAAATATTTCTTTCAATGTATGTGAAAGGGGCGCAGCAATAATGTAAATATTAGTGTATAAACTGACTGATGTAATAAGCTACTGTGGAGTTCTCATGGGTTGGATCCATGATTGCTGGTTATTGTGGTTGGACTTGGCACACGGGAGTGGGATACTGTCGCTCTACTAACCTTGGTGTAGCTTTTCATGGAGCACATAACTGGGACCCTGATCCCTCCCCTTTCGTGTGAGTCCTTTATCCGCAGTTTAATATACCTTATAACTGCCATCGACTATATAGAATTTCTATGACATTTTTAGGAATGGGTTTATTTGCTGCACTTGGTTTTTCTTGCTGCTTCCCTCTCATACATATACATTTGTATATACAGGTGTTTTACCTTCTCTTGATGCTGATCCTGGACATCTTCGGACATATATATGTCCTGAATATTTATCAATTCTGTCATTCCGTGGTTTGATGTATTTTGTGTCTATATGTATTTGTGAAACATTTTGCTTGATAAGCTATTTACAATAATATTGATTGTTACCTGTCACTTGGCAACGTGTTCCGGGACTTCTTTCCGGTTCTCGCTAGTGGAATGTGTGCACAATGGCGTCAGGAGTTTGTTGATTACCTGTAACCAGGCAACTTCCTATAGACGTGACTTGCTGGTGCTGTCAGCCTGACGCATGCGCACCTGCTAACAATAAATGCCTGATAGGGAGGACTTGAGTCAAACACATACCAGCACTTTGCATAAATTAAATATCAGTCTTTTGATTGGTCAGTGGTCTGACAGCCGTAACTTGATACACATCTTGTGGAATATTTGATTACATTGTAATTAGGTCTATATTAAGTCGTTCTAATATATAGACGTTTTTAGATGTTATTAAATATGTCACTTGTCACTTTCTGTATCAATGTTTTATTTTTTGATACCGTAACTTTTGTTTTACACGTAACTAAATGCTGTTTGTATTTGTGATACTATTGTAATGAGCTTGATTGCTTGTATTTGATGCACACTATAGAAACCATGACTGTTGTACACACCATTATGCTCGAAAAAAGTCCTAATGTTGGACTGAAACGTCGCACCTCTGTATGTTGGCTTGAATAAATCACCGTTTTTTTTCATTCACCCTGTTGGAGTGCTGCAAGATTTATTTCTCCTGAATATTGATACAGTCCTAGGATCTGGACTGCTTGCTGGCACCCGTTCACATATGTAAGCTTTCTCTTACTGAGATTGAGTGCTGCTGCTTTCTCTGTTTGAATATATATATATATATATATATATCAGAGTCTGATGGTCAGTTGTATATACAGTGTCCAGAGTCTGGTGGTCAGTGATACATATAGCATCCAGAGTCTGGTGGTCAGTTATACATATAGCATCCAGAGTCTGGTGATCAGTTATACATATAGCATCCAGAGTCTGGTGGTCAGTGATACATATAGTTTCCAGAGTCTGATGATCAGCTGTATATATAGTGTCTAGAGTCTGGTGTTCAATGGTACACATAGTAACCAGAGTCTTGTTGTAAAGGATCTGCCAGACACAGCTTCTGTGTCGACGCCCGTGGTTAATCAGTCTGTATCTGTTCCTAGTAATAGAAAAAGAGAAATAATACAGCATATACGGAGATATATACAGCAGGGTCAGATAGAAAAGACCAAGACAAACAGAATCAACCATGTACTAAACTGCCATTGTGTTAGTTCTGTCTTCTGTTTTCTGTTGTCTCCCCTGTGGTGTCCGCACAGACGCTCTGTTGCGCATGCGCAGTGTGGCCTACATCCGGGAGTTCCGTTTAGCGTCTTACGTCGCTATGGTGATTTTCACCATGCGGCGTCTTCTCCATCTGACGCGCGGCGCGTCCCGTGATGTGGGCGTCACTGGGCGTGTGTTCCGAGCGCCGATTTGTGCTCATCACAGGTGAGCCTAATTTTATGCTCTTTATTTATAACCCTGGAGTACCATTTTAAATTAGCCTCCTGACGAAGCCGGTCTATCGGGCGAAACGCGCGTCGAGGCGCTTGTTCTTCTGATCCTCCACGCTCTCTCAACATGTCTCAGGGTATGTGTCTGTATTTTTGCTAAACTTGCACTGATCTTTGGGCTACACTGTTTAACTATGGCAGCTGCATTTCTCTATGGCTATTTTAGCTACACTATCTATTGATATACGTCAACAGCCACACTCTTTTCTTGTGCTGATTTCTACCCAGCGGTATTGTATATCTATTTAGCTATACTGCGCTGTCCTTTTACGCATTATTTTATGTATATCTATTTAGCTGCACCTTTTTTGTGTTGGCTCTGACGTATTATCATTATATGGACATTGCCATAAGCTATTCTGCCCTTTCCTATTTGTATAGGCTTTGATATTATACAGGCCACCTTCACACTGTTTTGGCTACATGTGGGATTTACATCATACACCCCTGGGCTTGTGTCATTATTGAATATTATTTGAGCGTGTGAGCGATCATTAGTACATGGTTGATTCTGTTTGTCTTGGTCTTTTCTATCTGACCCTGCTGTATATGTCTCCGTATATGCTGTATTATTTCTCTTTTTCTATTACTGTGCTATTTTGTCATTATATTTAATAAAGATATTTTTTGTGCTTTTTATATTGAGTACAATATTTTCTTTAGGGATATGTCCCATCTGGTTCGTTTTTAGGTTTTATTGCTATAGGGGACCCCATTACATGCCATTTCTTTGGTGCGAGGTTTTTGGTTAGGTTGTCTTGACTATTCTTGTCTGTGTTTACAGAATATACCTCAGGATTTATGGATTTCAGGAAAAGAGATAAGGATTGGATTACACAACTTGGTACCATATTCGGAGAGAATTCAGCAGTGACTACAGAAAGTAGTAACATTAAGGGCTTGAAACTTAAAATACGTGATCTTCTCAAAAAACGCACCAAAGTTTGGTGGAACAAGGCAGCCTTGGAAAATTATCTGCAGAAAGATATTATACCTCGCGGCCTACACCTGCAGGTGTTCCCCACTTTGGATACGGAGGATCCTTCTTTTGTTGCGAAATGGGAAGATTCCCTTACTAAATGTTCGCGCACGCTTATTGAGCTGCTCATTGGGGCAGATCGTAGAACCCTCGACTCTCTGGAAAAGGATATTGATTCCCTTAAAGGGAATGTGTTGCCAGAAAAACATGTTTTTTTTAAAAAAATTAAACATTTAGTGTGTGGGTGATTAAACATTGTTCAAATTTTTTTTATTTTTTTGCACGAGTCCAGGAAATATTATAAATTATTTCTAATTTATAATACTACCCATTTTTGGTCACTAGATGGAGCTGTTCCCAAAATTGCAGCATTGCAACATTGGGTTAAAAGCCCTCGCTCTAGTGAGCTCTCAGCATCCCCCCCTCCTTTATCCTGGCTAGTGCCGGGATAAACGAGGGGTTTGAACGATGTAACCTCCTACACTGTGTGTCGCCATTTTTTGAGCTAACCCACAGTGTAGTAGGTTTACATACAGTAGTAAACACACACAAACACGAACATACATTGAAATCTCTTACCTGCTCCTGCCGCCGCGGCTCCCTCCGGCCCGTCCGCTCCGTTTGCTGCCGCTGGTGCAAGTGCACAAATCCGGAAGCCGCGACCGGAAGTAGTAATATTACTGTCCGGCCGCGACTTCCGGTCCACAGGAAAATGGCGCCGGACGGCGCCAATTTCGAATAGGACTGTGTGGGAGCGGCGCATGCGCAGTTCCCACACAGACGCCGTACACTGCAGTCAATGGGACGGGAGCCGTTCGCAGTCCCTATGGGACTGTGGCTGCCGTATTCCATGTCTGTATGTGTCGTTAATCGACACACACAGAAATGGAACAAAAAATGGCAGCCCCCATAGGGAAGAAAAAGTGTAAAAATAAGAAAAAGTAAAACACAAACACACAAATGAATATAAACGTTTTTAATAAAGCACTAACATCTTTAACATATAAAAAAATAATTTGTGATGACACTGTTCCTTTAAGGAAAAGATACATCAATCTCTTAGTACAGAAGAGCTTGGCACTTTTGATAAGGCATTGGAGGAGGAGCTGAAAAAGTGGGAGAGAGAGATACAAGATCTCAAAACCAGAAAATTTCAGCGCGATTTGAGTGATTTCCAGTCAAATAAAATCTATCGTTGGCATACCAAAAGGGATAGAGCTTGGTCCCTGTCCCGTTCTGTCTCCTCTGCCTCTCTTGTATCTGAAGAAGAATGTGGCGGTTTTTTAGACAAACCTCAGGCCACAGGAGATGGAGACCCCCTGTTCGACCCCAGAACACCGGCAGTCAAAAGAAAGACCAGAGGGGTATTCAACAGGGACAAGAGAAACAGGAGGCTCTAAAGGTAATTAACCTCTCTTCCCATATTCTGTCGTCCTCCCAAATAAATGTTCTGCAAAAGGGTCTGTCTTTTTTCCCCCACGGGTAAATTTGATCTTTTTACCACCATCAAGGATTTGGCTCTTTTCTCTAGAAAACTACTTTTTAAAAAACATTTTGGTAGAAGGGATTATAGTGCTGCCATGGGTTCTCCGGCAGAGAAACAGGCATTTGATGCCCTTCTATCACTTCTAGAGGAACAGGAGGCTCACACTGATCCCAGACTTCCCATGCATCTGTGCCGCCACTCTCAACATTTCCCCCCTTTCACCTTATGCCCCTCAGTGGATATTTTTTTCAAATTAGTCAAGAAGGATTTGGAAAGTATTTCCGAGTCTAGTACATCATGTAATCTTAACTATAAGGAGAGGCAAGCTATTCTGGAACTTAGAAAACTTAGGGACGTTATTATTAAACCAGCTGATAAGGGGGGCAATGTTGTATTATGGCCGGCACAGATGTATGAATGTGAGGCCTTTCGTCAACTAGACATGAGCCATTGTTATCGTAGGTTACCATCAGATCCTACGCTAGCCTTTAAAGCAGAACTAGATAGTTTATTGCAACAAGGTGTGGATTCCAATATTATCAACTCCAAATTAAGAGATGGTCTTTCCGTGGACTTTCCCATCAAGCCCACTTTTTATTTACTGCCTAAAGTGCACAAAAATGTCATCTGCCCTCCCGGGCGCCCAATAGTGTCAGGGATTGGTGGCCTATGTGAGAACATCTGCATATTCGTGGATTTTTATCTACAGAAATGTGTGGAAACCCTGCCGTCATACATCAGGGATACCACGGATATGTTACAACGTCTTGATGGGCTGTATCTTGAGGATGACATGCTTCTTGTCACATGTGACGTGGAGTCCCTGTATACATCTATATGCCATGACCACGGGATCCGAGCATCTAGACATTTTTTACAGATGACTAATCATGACCCGGATCTTGTTGAGTTTATTCTATGCCTTCTCGACTTTGCACTAACACATAATTTTTTTGTATTCAAGGACCGTCTCTTCCTACAGCTCCAGGGCACAGCAATGGGGGCCACTTGTGCACCCTCATATACTAATCTGTTCCTGGGGCTGTGGGAGTGGGAGACTGTGCAGCAGATTCCGGGTCATGATTCAGTGCTCCTGTGGTCACGGTATATAGATGATATTCTATTCATCTGGCAAGGCTCCACGTCTAGCTTGGAATCTTTCCTTGATTCCCTTAACAGGAATGATATCAACATCAAATTGACATGGAAGTTTAGCTTGACATGCGTTGACTTTCTGGATATCAAGATTTGCAGAGATAATAGCGGTTTTATTTCTACCGATATTTTCAGGAAAAAAACTTCCACAAATGCCCTCCTCCATGCCACGTCTGCCCACTACCCGAAGGTTACAACATCTATACCCGTGGGCCAGTTTTTGAGGGCAAAGCGTATCTGCTCCAGTGACAGCAACTTTGAGCGTCAAGCTTTGGACCTTACAGCAAGATTCAAGAGTCGTGGGTACAGTCAGAGGGTCATTAAGAAAGGCTACCTAAGAGCTAAAAATTCAACTCGCGATGGACTTCTGGTGAGTAGACCCAAGAGACACAAAATAGATCAGAATGTCAGATTTATCACCACTTTCAACCCTCATTGGACTGAGATTCGTGATATTTTGCAAAAGCACTGGCGGGTCCTCCTCACTGATCGCGACTTGGCAGGGGTCTTACCCAGTTACCCCTCCATTACTTGGAGGCGGTCTAGAAATCTTAAGGACCTTCTGACTGTGAGTCACTATATTCCTAGTGCTGCCCCCAACCCGTTTGGGAGTAGAGGCCCTCCCTGGGGCTCGTATAACTGCGGTCATTGTTCTGCCTGTAAATACATTCTACGTACCTCTAACTTTTATAGCTCAAGCGGAAGGAAAGATTATAAAATTGTCTACCACATCACGTGCAATACCGTAGCTGTGGTGTACTTTGCTACCTGTCCGTGTGGGCTCATTTATGTTGGTATGACTACCAGGCAATTGAAGGTGCGGGTGCTGGAACACGTGAGTAAGATCAAATCGGCACTCAATGTCGTGGATATTGACAAACTCCAGCCTGTTGCACGGCATTTTCGCGAGTTCCACTCCTGTAATCCAAGGGGGTTTGAGGTACGTGGAATTGATAAGATCTCTTTGGGTTGTAGAGGTGGCGATGTACGTGTGGCGTTATTGAGAAAAGAGATGAAGTGGATCACGTTACTTAACCCCTTCCCTCTTTAGCCACTTTTGACCTTCCTGACAGAGCCTCATTTTTCAAATCTGACATGTGTCACTTTATGTGGTAATAACTCCGGAATGCTTTCACCTATCCAAGCGATTCTGAGATTGTTTTCTCGTGACACATTGGACTTTATGTTACTGGCAAAATTTGCTCGATATGTTCAGTATTTAATTGTGAAAAACACCAAAATTTAGCGAAAAATTGCAAAAATTAGCATTTTTCTCAATTTAAATGTATCTGCTTGTAAGACAGGCAGTTATAATACACAAAATTGTTGCTAATTAACATCCCCCATATGTCTACTTTAGATTGGCATCGTTTTTTGAACATCCTTTTATTTTTCTATGACCTCACAAGGCTTAGAACTTTAGCAGCAATTTCTCACATTTTCAAGAAAATTTCAAAAGGCTATTTTTACAGGGGCCAGTTCAGTTGTGAAGTGGTTTTGAGGGCCTTATATATTAGAAACCCCAAAAAAGTCACCCCATTTTAAAAACTTCACCCCTCAAAGTATTCAAAACAGCATTTAGAAAATGTCTTAACCCTTTAAACATTTCACAGGAATTAAAGCAAAGTAGAGGTGAAATTTACAAATTTCATATTTTTCTGCAGAAATACATTTTTAATACAATTTTTTTTATAACACAGAAGGTTTTACCAGAGAAATGCAACTCAATATTTGTTGCCCAGTTTTTGCAGTTTTAGGAAATATCCCACATGTGGCCGTAGCGTGCTACTGGACTGAAACACCGGCCTCAGAAGCAAAGGAGCACCTAGTGGATTTTGGGGCCTTATTTTTGTTAGAATATATTTTAGGCACCATGTCAGGTTTGAAGGGCTCTTGCGGTGCCAAAACAGTCAAAATCCCCCAAAAGTGACCCCATCTGGGAAACTAGACACCTCAAGGAAATTATCTAGGGGTGTAGTGAGCATTTTCACCGCACAGGTTTTTTACAGAAATTATTGGAAGTAGGCCGTGAAAATTAAAATCAACATTTCTTCAAAGAAAATGTAGGTTTAGCGATTTTTTTTCTCATTTCCACAAGGACTAAAGGAGAAAAAGCACCGCAAAATTTGTAAAGCAATTTCTCCCGAGTAAAACAATACCTCACATGTGGTAATAAACGGTTGTTTGGAGACACGGCATGGCTGAGAAGGGAAAGAGCGCCATTTGGCTTTTGGAGTTCACATTTAGCAGGAATGGTTTGCGGAGGCCATGTCACATTTACAAAGCCCCTGAGGGGACAAAACAGTGAAAACCCCAAACAAGTGACCCCATTTTGGAAACTATACCCCTTGAGGAAATTATCTAGGGGTATAGTGAGCATTTTGACCCCACAGGTTTTTTGCAGAAATTTTTGCAAGTAGGCTGTGAAAATGAAAATCTACATTTTTTCAAATAAAATGTAGGTTTAGCTAATTTTTTTTCATTTCCACAAGGACTAAAGGAGAAAAATCACCATAAAATTTGTAAAGAAATTTCTCCCGAGTAAAACAGTACCCCACATGTGGTAATAAACGGCTGTTTGGATACACGGCGAGGCTGAGAAGGGAAAGAGCGCCATTTGGCTTTTGGAACTCAAATTTAGCAGGAATGGTTTGCGGAGGCCATGTTACATTTACAAAGCCCCTGAGGGGACAAAACAGTGGAAACCCCCCACAAGTGACCCCATTTTGGAAACAACACCCATTGAGGAAATTATCTAGGGGTATAGTGAGCGATTTGACACCACAGTTTTTTTGCAGAAATTATTGGAAGTAGGCCCTGAAAATAATAATCTACATTTTTTCAAAGAAAATGTAGGTTTAGCTAATTTTTTCTCATTTCCAGAAGGACTAAAGGAGAAAAAGCACCACAAAATTTGTAAAGCAATTTCTCCCGAGTAAAACAATACCCCACATGTGGTAATAAACGGCTGTTTGGACACACGGCAGGGCTTAGAAGGGAAAGAGCACTATTTGACTTTTTGAGATCACATTTAGCAGGAATGATTTGCGGAGGCCAGGTCACATTTGCAAAGCCCCTGAGGGGACAAAACAATGAAAACGCCCAAAAAGGGACTCCATTTAGGAAACTACACCTCTTGAAGAATGCATCTAGGGGTGTAGTGAGCATTTTGACCCCACAGATGTTTCATAGAATTTATTAGAATTAGGCAGTGAAAATAAAAACAGTCCTTTTTCTTCAATAAGACGTAGCTTTAGCGCAAATTTTTTCATTTTCTCAACAAATAAAGGAAAAAAAGAACCCAACATTTGTAAAGCTATTTCTCCCGAGTACGGCAATACCCCATATGTGGTCATAAACTGCTGTTTGGGCAAACGGCAGGGCTCAGAAGGGAAGGACCGCCATTTGGAGTGCAGATGTTGCTGGATTGGTTTCTGGGCACCTGTGGGCCCAAAACAGTGGAAACCCCCCAGAAGTGACCCCATTTTGTAAACTACACCCCTCAATGCATTTACCAAGGGGTGTAGTAAGCATTTTAACCCTGCAGGTGTTTTGTAGAAATTAGTGTGCGCTCAATGTTGCAGAGTGAAAATGGGATTTTTTTCCATAGATATGCCAATATGTGGTGCCCGGCTTGTGCCACCATAACAAGACAGCTCTCTAATTATTATGCGGTGTTTCCCGGTTTTAGAAACACCCTACATGTGGCCCTAATCTTTTGTCTGGACATATGACAGGGCTCAGAAGTGAAGAGTACCATGCGGAGTGGAGGCCTAATTTGGCGATTTACAAAGTATTGGTTCACAACTGCAGAGGCTCAGATGTGAAATAATAAAAAGAAACCCCTGATAAGTGACCCCATTATGGAACTGCACCCCTCAAGGCATTTATTAAGGGGTGTAGTGAGCATTTTCACCCCACAGGTCTTTTCCATAAATGAATGCGCTGCGGATGGTGCAAATTAAAAATTTATATTTTTCCCTAGATATGCCATTCAGTGGCAAATATGTCATGCCCAGCTTATGACGCTGGAGACACACACCACAAAAATTGTTAAAAGGGTTCTCACGGGTATGACGGTGCCATATATGTTGAAGGAAACTGCTGTTTGGGCACGCTGTAGGGTTCAGGGCCGAGGGAGCACCATTTGGCTTTTGGAGAGCGGATTTTGCTTGGTACTATATTTGTTTGAGTATTGCTGGTGTTTCCATCTATAATGTGGGGGTACATATAAGCGGGGCGGAGTATATAAGGGGCATAGTCAGGTGGTATAAAAAAATAAAATTATCCATAGATGTGTGTTACGCTGTGAAGCAATCCTTTCTGCACAGGCCGGTGTCGCACTGATAAATGGTGTCATTTCTTATCCCCCTTTTGGTCCACACTCCGCGCCTTTGTAGTTTGGGGAATTTTGCTGGGAAAGTATTATCCTGGTATAATACGGGCACCGTCGCTTCCATCGGATATGATTGGGCCCTCCCTTCCTGGTTCCCTAATTTTAGGTCCTTGATAAATCGCCTCTTGAAACAGAAGAAATGTTCTCCTCGGGCACAACTGCATATTTTTTTATTTCCTGACTTATTGGAGCCATAACTAATTTTATTTTTCATAGACGTAGCGGTATGAGGGCTGGTTTGTTGCGGGACGAGCTATAGTTTTTATAGGTACCATTTTTGGATACGTGCGACTTTTTGATCACTTTTTATTGTAATATTTGTAGGGCAAAGTGACTAAAAAACAGAAACTCTGGTAACGTTTTTTACGGGTTTTTTTTACGCTGTTCACCGCGTGCAATAAATAATATAATATTTTGATACCTCCGGTCGTTACGGTCGTGGCGATACCAAATACATATGGTTTATTATTATTTTTCAATAATAAAGGACTTGATAAGAGTAAAAGGGGGATTGTGTGTTATTTGATTACTTGAAACTTTTATTGTTTTCAAACTTTTATTTTTTGCACTTTTTTTTACACTTTTTTATACTTTTTTTACACTTTTTCTCAAGTCCCACTAGGGGACTTGAAGGTCCAACGGTCAGATTTTTTTTTTTCTAATACATTGCACTACCTATGTAGTGCAATGTATTAGATCTGTCAGTCATTCACTGACAGCAAGCCGTTTAGGCTTCGCCTCCCGGCGGGGCCTAAATCGGCTTCCGTAATGGCAGAGCAGGAGACCATTGTGTCTCCTGTTGCCATAACAGCAGTCGCCAGTCCCGATTGCCTGTCAGGGCTGGCGATCTGCTTGTAACCGCTACGATGCAGCAATCGCTTTCGATTGCTGCATCGAAGGGGTTAATGGCAGGGATCGGAGCTAGCTCCGGTTCCTGCCGTTACAGGTGGATGTCAGCTGTACAGTACAGCTGACTTCCACCGCTGATGACGCCGGATCAGCTCCTGACCCGGCGCCATCTTGCCGGCAGCTACGGAAGCCGATCAGGCTCCGCCGCCGGGCGGATCTTGACCGGCTTCGGTGCTAGGCAGACCGGGAGGCCAGTATTAGGCCTCCGGTTGCCATTGCAGCCACCGGAACCCCGGCAATTTCATTACTGGGGTTCCGATGAGCTGCAAACACCTTAAGTGCAGCGATCGCGTTTGAGCGCTGCACTTAAGGGGTTAATGGCGGGGATCGAAGCTAATTTCGGTCCCCGCCGTTACAGTCGGATGTCAGCTGTAAGATACAGCTGAGATCCGGTGATGATGGGACCGGCTCAGCTTCTGAGCCGGTGCCAAACGTTTGACGTACATGTACGGCAAGATGCGGGAAGTCAGTACTTTCCATGACGTACATGTACGTCAAATGTCGGGAAGGGGTTAATACTGTAGCTCCATCTGGCTTAAACGAAGCCACTAGTTTCAGGCCTTTTTTGTAAATTCTAACCATGCGTGAATTTTATTTTCTCTAGGGTTTTTTTCTTGTGTTTTATATCTACTTTTGTATATTGCAGTTTATCTTGTCCAGTGAGTGGGTTTATTCCTCTACATATCTACGATGATCGTGTCTGGCCTTTACCGCAAACCAGAAGTGGAGAAGTTATACACATATTGTAATTCTGATGTATTGTACATTTGTTGTATTTTTTCTGTCAATGTGTATATGTTTCTAAATTTCTGGAGCAATTGCTGCGTTTTTCAACTTACGATATAATAACTATGTATTTTTCTAATATACAATGTATAGTACTCTATTTTTATTTATTGTATATTTGATGTTGCAGCATTTTGTACATCCACTAATGTATCTATATGTGTGTATTTATTGCCGACACTGTGGATTTCATTGTACTATATTTTGGGTTTCACATTGTCGGCTTTCTATTTGCTGTATATAATGGGTTATATGGGATGGAGTAGATTTATTTTAAACACATATTTTGATGTATTCCACTTTTTGTTTCATGAATATGTATTTATATATATATATATGCACTCACTTGTCACTATTTTATTATTTATTTATTTATTTATTTTTTATAATATATATATTCACTCTTATAGGATGTTTAGGAATTGCCTATCCACATTAATGTATATCACTTTTCATATTATATATTATATTCATTATTCATATCAACATGCCCTTTCTTTTCTTCACTTGGTTCCTATATCTATTGGATTATAGCTTATTTATTTTTTCATCTTTCTATTATTATTATTTTTTCTTTTTGTGCACAGTCCTGTTAATAGTACACTTCCTCTGTTTTTCTTGTTTTTCTTATCTTATTTCATTATTTTTATTTTTTATATATCCTGCTCTATCTGCATCTAACCTCTATCACTAGATTCCGCTGTATGTATCCCATTCTCGTAGTTACGTCCCACTCCTAAACTGCCATTGTGTTAGTTCTGTCTTCTGTTGTCTCCCCTGTGGTGTCCGCACAGACGCTCGGTTGCGCATGCGCAGTGTGGCCTACATCCGGGAGTGCCGCTTAGCGTCTTACGTCGCTATGGTGATTTTCACCATGCGGCGTCTTCTCCATCTGACGCGCGGCGCGTCCCGTGATGTGGGCGTCACTGGGCGTGTGTTCCGAGCGCCGATTTGCGCTCATCACAGGTGAGCCTAATTTTATGCTCTTTATTTATAACCCTGGAGTACCATTTTAAATTAGCCTCCTGACGAAGCCGGTCTATCGGGCGAAACGCGCGTCGAGGCGCTTGTTCACCCAGTTCTTCTGATCCTCCACGCTCTCTCAACATGTCTCAGGGTATGTGTCTGTATTTTTGCTAAACTTGCACTGATCTTTGGGCTACACTGTTTAACTATGGCAGCTGCATTTCTCTATGGCTATTTTAGCTACACTATCTATTGATATACGTCAACAGCCACACTCTTTTCTTGTGCTGATTTCTACCCAGCGGTATTGTATATCTATTTAGCTATACTGCTCTGTCCTTTTACGCATTATTTTATGTATATCTATTTAGCTGCACCTTTTTTGTGTTGGCTCTGACGTATTATCATTATATGGACATTGCCATAAGCTATTCTGCCCTTTCCTATTTGTATAGGCTTTGATATTATACAGGCCACCTTCACACTGTTTTGGCTACATGTGGGATTTACATCATACACCCCTGGGCTTGTGTCATTATTGAATATTATTTGAGCGTGTGAGCGATCATTAGTACATGGTTGATTCTGTTTGTCTTGGTCTTTTCTATCTGACCCTGCTGTATATATCTCCGTATATGCTGTATTATTTCTCTTTTTCTATTACTGTGCTATTTTGTCATTATATTTAATAAAGATATTTTTTGTGCTTTTTATATTGAGTACAATATTTTCTTTAGGGATATGTCCCATCTGGTTCGTTTTTAGGTTTTATTGCTATAGGGGACCCCATTACATGCCATTTCTTTGGTGCGAGGTTTTTGGTTAGGTTGTCCTGTATCTGTTCCTAGGTCTGATAGAGTGACTTGATCTGCTACCACTCAGGCTTGTAGGCTGAGGAGTGGGAGAACCTATCACAGCCTAGCCAGACGGTTCTAGCTCCCGCCCTCGGTCTATTTATACCTTCATTTGCTGCTTGTTCTTTGCCTGTGATTCTCTTGCTTCCTGGCTCTGCTGTTCCTGCTATTACTATTGACCTCTGCTTCATATTGACCCTGGCTTTACTGACTATGCTCCTGCTCTGCGTTTGGTACCTCGTACACTCCTGGTTTGACTCGGCTCGTTCACTACTCTTGTTGCTCACGGTGTTGCCGTGGTCAACTGCCCTGTTTCCCTTAGCTTCTGTGTACCCCTGTCTGTTTGTCTGTCATGCACATATTGAGCGTAGGGACCGTCGCCCAGTTGTACGCCGTCGCCTAGGACGGGCCCTGCAAGTAGGCAGGGACTGAGTGGAGGGTAGATTAGGGCACACCTGTCTGTCTTCCAACCCCGACATTACATAATCACAGGCCCATATACCTTTTCTACCTTGGTTCCTACACAACTATGGACCCAATTGAGACCCTGGCTCAGCAAATTCAGTTTCTCTCCCTACAGGTCCAAGCCCTGGCTCAGAGGTGCAACCAGCGTGATGCTAACCAGGTAGTGCCCTCCACCTCACCTCTTGAACCCCACCTCAAGTTGTCTGACCGGTTTTCAGGGGACCGGAAGACTTTTTTTCTCCTTTCGGGAGAGTTGTAGGCTCTATTTCCGTCTAAGGCCCCACTCCTCAGGTTCTGAGAGCCAGCGAGTGGGTATAATTATGTCCCGGCTCCAGGACAGCCCCCAAGAATGGGCCTTCTCCTTGGCTCCTGACGCCCCTAAACTTTCCTCTGTTGACCTTTTTTTTTCTGCTCTCGGGCTCATCTATGACGAGACTGACAAGACTGCCTTTGCCGAGAGTCAGCTGGTGACCTTACGTCAGGGTAAGAGACCCGTTGAGGAGTACTGTTCTGACTTTAGGAAGTGGTGTGTAGGTTCTCGGTGGAATGACACTGCCTTGAGGTGCCTGTTTAGATTGGGTCTGTCGAACGCCCTGAAAGACCTGTTAGTTAGCTATCCCTCTTCTGACTCTCTAGATCAGGTTATGGCTTTAGCGGTACGTCTTGACCGACGTCTCAGGGAACGATGACTTGAACGTTTTTGTGCCTTCCCCTATGGCTCCCCCATGATGGCTCCCGAGGTTCCATTGCTTCGTTCTTCCACGGAAAACTCGGATGAACCAATGCAACTTGGGGCCTTCGTGTCTCCCCAACAACGTAGAGAGCTCAGAAGGAAGAATGGTCTCTGCTTCTACTGTGGGGATGACAAGCATCAAGTGAACAACTATCCTAGGCGTAAGAATAAGCAGCCGGAAAACTTCCGCGCCTAAGTGACCATCAGGGAGGTCGCTTGGGCGCACAGGTATTTCCCGTAAATATGAAACCTAATAAGATCTTGCTTCCCTTTCAGGTCTCTTATGGTGGTAGGTCTGCTACCGGCAGTGCCTTCGTGGATTCAGGGTCTTCTGCTATTATTATGTCTGTGGAATTTGCTATGTCTCTAGCTATGCCATTGATTGATTTGCCTAAACCTGTCCCGGAAGTGGGTATAGACTCCACTCCACTTGCTAATGGGTTTTTTACGCAGCATACCCCTGTTTTTGAACTCATTGTGGGCTCATTCATTTGGAGCAGTGTTCTGTGTTGGTGATGCAGGGATTATCGTCCGATTTGGTTTTAGGCCTTCCCTGGTTGCAGTTGCATAATCCCACGTTTAACTGGAATACTGGGGATCTTACCAAATGGGGTAATGAATGCATGACGTCCAGTTTTTCTGTTAATTTTATTTCGCTCCCTGAGGAGGTGAACACTCTACCTGAGTTTATTCAGGACTTCGCTGATGTTTTTTCTAAAAAGGCCTCCGAAGTGTTACCTCCTTATAGAGAATACGATTGTGCAATCTATTTGGTACCAGGAGCTAAGCTTCCTAAGGGTAGGATATTTAGTCTCTCTTGTCCCGAACGTGAAGCCATGAGAGAATATATCCAGGAAAGCCTGGCCAAGGGTTAGATTCACCCCTCTACTTCTCCGGTAGGTGCTGGCTTCTTCTACGTAGGGAAGAAGGATGGTGGTCTTAGGCCGTGCATCGATTACTGAAACTTGAATAAGGTCACTGTAAGGAACCAGTATCCCCTTCCTTTGATTCCTGATCTCTTCAATCAGGTTCAGGGGGCCCAATGGTTCTCGAAGTTTGATCTTCGGGGGCTTATAACCTTATCCGAATCAGAGCAGGGGATGAGTGGAAGACTGGAAGGTCATTTCGAATACCTCGTGATGCCCTTTGGGTTGTGTAATGCTCCTGCGGCCCTCCAGAATTTCATAAATTAGATTTTAAGAGACTACCTGGGGGTATTTCTTGTAGTGTACCTTGATGACATACTTGTGTTTTCCAAGGACTGGTCCTCCCACATTGAGCATGTCAGGAAGGTGCTCCAGGCCCTTCGGGAAAACAAACTCTTTGCTAAATCCGAAAAATGTGTATTTGGGGTGCAGGAGATACCATTTTTGGGTCAAATCCTCACTCCTCATGAATTCCGCATGGACCCTGCCTAGATCCAGGCTGTGGCTGAACGGGTCCACCTGCCTCCCTAAAGGCGTTACAATGCTTCCAGGGGTTTGCTATTATTAGGAGATTTATTGGTAACTTCTCGGTCATTGCTAAGCCTCTTACGGATCTTACTCGCAAAGGTGCTGATCTCCTCCACTGGTTTCCGGAGGTGGTCCAGGCTTTTGAGATCCTTAAGAAGTGCTTTATCTCTGCCCCAGTGCTGATTCAGCCTAACCAAATGGAGCCATTCATCGTGGAGGTTGATGCCTCCGAGGTGGGAATGGGTGCTGTCTTGTCCCAGGGTACCAGGTCCCTCACCCTTCTCCGTACCTGTGCCTACTTCTCCAGGAAGTTCTCGCCCACTGAGAGTAACTATGATGTGATGAATACAAGGAGCAGGACCTCAATAGTTGGTGGGCGTCAAACAGTTAAATTCAAAAGCGGTTGCCTACCGGCAAAAAGATGCCCTGTTTTCCAACTATTATGAAAAATCAAATAAAAAAGTCTTTATTAGATTTGAAAAGAACAGACTACATAGAGTTTAAAAGTTAAAGTCCATTTCTGACAACTGTCAGCATAGTGCCAGACGTAGAAACTCTGTATTAGAAAGGGTTAAGTGCCACAACCACAGAGCACTCCATCCAGTAAATTGATAGTTAAATTCTAAAGTTGCAATAGGACAATTATTAAAATGATGGTAGAAGCCCCCCCGACATGTTTCGCTACGATGTAGCGTCTTCAGGGGTATCGGGGCCAATGACAGCGAGCGGCGGAGTCAGCCTAATTATATATTCACTGCAAGTCTCTGCACACGTGTCTCCAATCAGTCTATGACCTATCATGAGAGGAGTAGAGGGCCAAGCCTCCTCCTCTGTTGACAGACGGACGGCACTAGCAATCACTGGCTCAACAGAGCAAGCAGGAAACTTGGACCGCAAGCTACTACAGGAGGAGGCACGTTGGATCCACCGTCTGGGATCCCTTAGCCCTGGTGGTCTGAATGAGGGATTTACTTTTGCGGCTTTTCTGTGAACCCTACATTTAATTTATAGACTGGGGGTAATCTCTAGTCACGACGATCACTTTTTCAACCACATTGTCAAATGAACTCTTAGTTATCTGCCCTACCATATATGTTCTCATATAAATACATAAAGACATTTGAGCATTTTGTGAATTTTCTACGCTAGTAAACTGTTGTAGAAAGGTTAATATATTCCCCCCAAAGGCTACAGACCGTAATACAATATCTTAATGTAAGGATGTGTACACTTAATTGTGCAGCAACGCTTGTTGTCTCCATTCTATGTCAGTGTGGGAAGTAGATGTCCGGCCTTATGATTTTGTGATATGTGATAGACCCAGAATCCCAATCACCAAACCAAAGAATGCAAAATAAAGACACAAAACATTATAATTGGGTGTTAAATGGTCAAAACTTTTATTATATTATATGACCAAACCCAAAATGGCAAACCTCCCACTCACGAAGAGTCACCCTCCAGCACGCAGGAAAGGAAAAACCCCCTGTGGGGGAAACCTCTAGGGAAACCATGGCTGGAGGATTGCCCTTCCTCTGGGCTTAGAAGGTGCCAAAATATCATTTGTAACAGAATTTGTACGTTTTCTCAGATTTTCAAGGAAAGACAATACAATGAACGAACGACATAAAACACATAAATCGGCTGATCTGGTTGGCTAGGCGGATGTCTCTCTTCCTGGGCACCCATTAAAATGAATGGGTGATCCACGGATGAGACGGGTCCTCCAGATGCCTCCTTGTAGCACCTGTCTCCGCTCTGGCTAATAGAGGGGGATCTCCTGCTGGAAACCCCCCTCTATTACAGACAACCCGTATGAAGAGGATGGCATCACTGTGATGAAGAAGTGGTCTGGGGTGAAGGGTTTCCCTGCTAGAACCTCCAAATTACATCAGGTCGGTATTGGTGGGGAAGTCAAGCTCAAGGTCCTCAGTCCCATCCAATATGGCGCTGAACGTGGCAGTAAAACCTTCTAATATGGAATCTTCTTTATGTCATAAACATTTGTATTTATGACATCAGCACCTTCATCATCATTACTACAGGAATTTATTACCACTGCACAACTCATACATTGTGACGTCACCCACAGTGGTCTGAAGTGTTAACCCTTTAATGACTGGCAGTGTACTTACCACAGAGGCCATAAAGCTGAATAGAACATATCAGCGGCCATAAAGGAAAAGGGATAATGCAGGGAGCATCTCCGCACAAGAACTATCCATGACAAAGGGTTGTCCAGGATGAGAGAACTTGTCTGCTTTCTCCAAAAACCAGCACCACACCTGTCCATAGGTTGTGTGTGGTACTACAGCTCATTACCATTCACTTCAATGGAGCTAACCTGCAATACCAGATACAACCTGTGGATAGGTGTGGTGCTGTATTTGGAAGAAAGCAGCCATATTTTTCTAATCGTGCACAGCTCCTGTTAGAAATAGTTCAAAAAAAGTGGGGGGAGAAGGAGAAGAAGGGGAGAGGGAAAGAAGAAATTAAAAAAAGGGAAAAAGAGGAACTCAGAGGTAAAAGAAATCAAACTAGACTGAAAGGAGTCTGCTGGAGGTGCCAGATGGAAAGACAGATTTCTGCCATGGGGACCAGATTAGTTGAAATGTATCTTGAAGGGGGGCTTCAGAGAGTGGGTTTTAACCCCTTCCTGCCCTATGAAGTGCTGTTGCATTGAAAAACTATGCAGTTCATCTTCGAATGCAGCGTCACAAAAACAAATTATTTAGTAAAAAATAAAACTATATAAATTTGGTATCCCCCTGCTCTGCCATTACGGAAGCCGATTAGGCCCCGCCAGAAGGGGAAGCCTAATCGGCTTGCTGTCTAATACATTGCACTACATAGGTAGTTCAATGTATTAGAAGAAACATCAGACAGTTGGAACTTCAAGTCCCCTAGTGGAACGTGAAAAAAGTGTAAAAGAAAGTATAAAAAAGTGTAAAAGAAAGTGAAAAAAATAAAAGTTTGAAAACAATAAAAGTTTCAAGTAATAAAATAAAACACAATTGCCCTTTTTCTCTTATCAAGTCCTTTATTATTGAAAAAAATAAATAAACCATACGTATTTGGCATCGCCGCGACCGTAACGACCTGAGGTATCAAAATATTATATTATTTATTGCACGCGGTGAACAGCGTAAAAAAACCCGTAAAAAACTATACCTGAGTTTCTGTTTTTTGGTCACTTTGCCCTACAAATATTGGAATAAAAAGTGATCAAAAAGTCGCACGTATCCAAAAATGGTACCTATAAAAACTATAGCTCGTCCCGCAAAAAACAAGCCCTCACACAGCTCCGGCGACAAAAATATTAAAACGTTATGGTTCTCACAACTTGGCGACAGAAAAAATACATTCTTTTTACAAAAGTAATTTTATTGTGCAAAAAGTTGTAAAACATAAAAAAGTTCTATAAATGAGGTATCGCCGGAATCGTACTGACCCGCAGAATAAAGGTAACATGTAGTTTATAACGCATGGTGAACACTGTATGAAAAAAACTAAATAAGCTGTGCCAGAATTGCGTTTTTTTGTTTACCTGGCCTCCCAAAAAATAGGATAAAAGATGATCAAAAAGTCGCATGTACCCCAAAATGGTACCAATAATCGCTACAGCTCGTCCCACAACAAACCAGCCCTCATACCGCTACGTCTATGAAAAAATAAAATTAGTTAAGGCTCCAATAAGTCAGGAAATAAAAAAATATGCAGTTGTGCCCGAGGGGAACATTTCTTCTGTTTCAAGAGGCGATTTATCAAGGACCTAAAATTAGGGAACCAGGAAGGGGAGAGCCCAAACATATCCGCTGGAAGCGAGGGTGCCCGTATTATACCAGGACAACACTTCACAGCAAAATTCCCCAAACTGCAAAGGTGCGGAGTGTGGACCAAAAGGGGGATAAGAAAGGACGCCATATATCAGTGCGACACCGGCCTGTGCAGAAAGGATTGTGTCACAGCGTAACACACATCTATGGATTATTTTATTATTACCCCATTATTATACCCCCTGACTATGCCCCTTATATACTCTGCCCCGCTTACATGTACCCCCATATTATAAACGGAAACACCAGTAAGACTCCAAACAAATATAGAATCTGGGTTTATATTTAGGGGTCTGGTCTGGGGTCTCCATTGATTTAGGGGTCTAGTCTGGGGTCTGCATTTATTTAAGGGTCTGGTCTGGGGTCTGTATTCATTTAGGGGTCTGGTCTGGGGTCTGTATTTATTTAGGGGCCTGGTCTGTGGTCTGCATTTATTTAGGGGTCTGGTCTAGGGTCTGTATTTATTTAGGGGTCTGGTCTGGGCTCTGTAATTATTTAGGGGTGTGGTCTGCATTGATTTAGGGGTCTGGTCTGGGGTCTGTATTCATTTAGGGGTCTAGTCTTTGGTCTGTATTTATTTAGGGGTCTGTATTTATTTAGCGGTCCGGTCTGCGGTCTGTGTTTATTTAGGGGTCTGGTCTGGGGTCTGCATTTATTTAGGGGTCTAGTTTGGGGTCTGCATTTATTTAGGGGTCCGGTCTGGGGTCTGTATTCATTTATGGGTCTAGTCTTTGGTCTGTATTTATTTAGGGGTCTGGTCTGGGGTCTGCATTTATTTAGGGGTCTAGTCTGGGGTCTGTATTTCGGGGTCCGGTCTGGGGTCTGTATTTATTTAGGGGTCCGGTCTGGGGTCTGCATTAACTTAGGGGTCTGGTCTGGGGTTTGTATTTATTAAGGGCACTAATCTGGGGTCTGTGTTTATTTAGGGGTCTGGTCTGGGGTCTGCATTTATTTAGGGGTCTAGTTTGGGGTCTGCATTTATTTAGGGGTCCGGTCTGGGGTCTGTATTTATTTAGGGGTCTGGTCTGGGGTCTGTATTTATTAAGGGGTCTAGTCTGGGGTCTGTATTTTTTTTATGGGTCTGGTCTGGGGTCTTCATTTATTTAGGGGTCCGGTCTGTGGTCGGCATTGATTTAGGTGTCTGGTCTGGGGTCTGTAAATATTTAGGGGTCTGGTCTGTGGTCTGCATTCATTTAGGGGTCTAGTCTGGGGTCTGCATTTATTTAGGGGTCTGGTTTGGAGTCTGTATTTATTTAGGGGTCTGCATTTATTTAGGGGTCTGGTCTAGGGTCTGTATTTATTTAGGGGTCTGGTCTGGGCTCTGTAATTATTTAGGGGTGTGGTCTGCATTGATTTAGGGGTCTGGTCTGGGGTCTGTATTCATTTAGGCATTTAGGGGTCTAGTCTTTGGTCTGTATTTATTTAGGGGTCTGGTCTGGGGTCTGTATTTATTTAGCGGTCCAGTCTGCGGTCTGTGTTTATTTAGGGGTCTGGTCTGGGGTCTGAATTTATTTAGGGGTCTAGTTTGGGGTCTGCATTTATTTAGGGGTCCGGTCTGGGGTCTGTATTCATTTATGGGTCTAGTCTTTGGTCTGTATTTATTTAGGGGTCTGGTCTGGGGTCTGCATTTATTTAGGGGTCTAGTCTGGGGTCTGTATTTCGGGGTCCGGTCTGGGGTCTGTATTTATTTAGGGGTCCGGTCTGGGGTCTGCATTAACTTAGGGGTCTGGTCTGGGGTTTGTATTTATTAAGGGCACTAATCTGGGGTCTGTGTTTATTTAGGGGTCTGGTATGGGGTCTGCATTTATTTAGGGGTCTAGTTTGGGGTCTGCATTTATTTAGGGGTCCGGTCTGGGGTCTGTATTTATTTAGGGGTCTGGTGTCTGTATTTATTAAGGGGTCTAGTCTGGGGTCTGTATTTTTTTTATGGGTCTGGTCTGGGGTCTTCATTTATTTAGGGGTCCGGTCTGTGGTCGGCATTGATTTAGGTGTCTGGTCTGGGGTCTGTAAATATTTAGGGGTCTGGTCTGTGGTCTGCATTCATTTAGGGGTCTAGTCTGGGGTCTGCATTTATTTAGGGGTCTGGTTTGGAGTCTGTATTTATTTAGGGGTCTGGTCTGGGGTCTGCATTTATTTAGGGGTCTAGTCTGGGGTCTGTATTTATTTAGGGGTCCGGTCTGAGTTCTGCATTAATTTGGGTGTCTGGTCTGGGGTCTGTATTTATTAAGGGGTCTAGTCTGGGGTCTGTATTTATTTAGGGGTCTGGTCTGGGGTCTGTATTTATTTAGGGGTCCGTTCTGGGGTCTGTATTTATTTAGGGGTCTGGTCTGGGGTCTGCATTGATTTAGGGGCCTAGTCTGGGGTCTGTATTTATTTAGCGGTCCGGTCTGGGGTCTGTATTTATTTAGGGGTCTAGTTTGGGGTCTGCATTTATTTAGGGGTCTGGTCTGGGGTCTGTATTTATTTAGGGGTCTAGTCTGGGGTCTGTATTTATTAAGGGGTCTAATCTGGGGTCTGTATTTTTTTTATGGGTCTGGTCTGGGGTCTTCATTTATTTAGGGGTCCGGTCTGTGGTCGGCATTGATTTAGGTGTCTGGTCTGGGGTCTGTAAATATTTAGGGGTCTGGTCTGTGGTCTGCATTCATTTAGGGGTCTGGTCTGGGGTCTGTATTTATTTAGGGGTCTGGTCTGGGGTCTGAATTTATTTAGGGGTCTACTCTGGGGTCTGTATTTATTTAGGGGTCTGGTCTGGGGTCTGTATTTATTTAGGGGTCCGTTCTGGGGTCTGTATTTATTTAGGGGTCTGGTCTGGGGTCTGCATTGATTTAGGGGCCTAGTCTGGGGTCTGTATTTATTTAGCGGTCCGGTCTGGGGTCTGTATTTATTTAGGGGTCTAGTTTGGGGTCTGCATTTATTTAGGGGTCTGGTCTGGGGTCTGTATTTATTTAGGGGTCTAGTCTGGGGTCTGTATTTATTAAGGGGTCTAATCTGGGGTCTGTATTTTTTTTATGGGTCTGGTCTGGGGTCTTCATTTATTTAGGGGTCCGGTCTGTGGTCGGCATTGATTTAGGTGTCTGGTCTGGGGTCTGTAAATATTTAGGGGTCTGGTCTGTGGTCTGCATTCATTTAGGGGTCTGGTCTGGGGTCTGTATTTATTTAGGGGTCTGGTCTGGGGTCTGAATTTATTTAGGGGTCTACTCTGGGGTCTGTATTTATTTAGGGGTCTGGTCTGGGGTCTGTATTTATTTAGGGGTCCGTTCTGGGGTCTGTATTTATTTAGGGGTCTGGTCTGGGGTCTGCATTGATTTAGGGGCCTAGTCTGGGGTCTGTATTTATTTAGCGGTCCGGTCTGGGGTCTGTATTTATTTAGGGGTCTAGTTTGGGGTCTGCATTTATTTAGGGGTCTGGTCTGGGGTCTGTATTTATTTAGGGGTCTAGTCTGGGGTCTGTATTTATTAAGGGGTCTAATCTGGGGTCTGTATTTTTTTTATGGGTCTGGTCTGGGGTCTTCATTTATTTAGGGGTCCGGTCTGTGGTCGGCATTGATTTAGGTGTCTGGTCTGGGGTCTGTAAATATTTAGGGGTCTGGTCTGTGGTCTGCATTCATTTAGGGGTCTGGTCTGGGGTCTGTATTTATTTAGGGGTCTGGTCTGGGGTCTGAATTTATTTAGGGGTCTACTCTGGGGTCTGTATTTATTTAGGGGTCCGGTCTGCGGTCTGTGTTTATTTAGGGGTCTGGTCTCTGCATTTATTTAGGGGTCTAGTTTGGGGTCTGCATTTATTTAGGGGTCCGGTCTGGGGTCTGTATTTATTTAGGGGTCTAGTCTGGGGTCTATATTTATTTAGCGGTCCGGTCTGCGGTCTGTGTTTATTTAGGGGTCTGGTGTCTGCATTTATTTAGGGGTCTAGTTTGGGGTCTGCATTTATTTAGGGGTCCGGTCTGGGGTCTGTATTTATTTAGGGGTCTACTCTGGGGTCTGTATTTATTAAGGGGTCTAGTCTGGGGTCTGTATTTTTTTTATGGGTCTGGTCTGGGGTCTTCATTTATTTAGGGGTCCGGTCTGTGGTCGGCATTGATTTAGGTGTCTGGTCTGGGGTCTGTATTTATTTAGGGGTCTGGTCTGGGGTCTGCATTTATTTAGGGGTCTAGTCTGGGGTCTGTATTTATTTAGGGGTCCGGTCTGGGTTCTGCATTAATTTGGGTGTCTGGTCTGGGGTCTGTATTTATTAAGGGGTCTAGTCTGGGGTCTGTATTTATTTAGGGGTCCGGTCTGGGTTCTGCATTCATTTGGGTGTCTGGTCTGGGGTCTGTATTTATTAAGGGCACTAGTCTGGGGTCTGTATTTATTTAGCGGTCCGGTCTGGGGTCTGTATTTATTTAGGTGTCTAGTCTGGGGTCTGTATTTATTTAGGGGTCCGGTCTGGGGTCTGTATTTATTAAGGGCACTAGTCTGGGATCTGTATTTATTTAGGGGTCCGGTCTGGGGTCTGTATTTATTTAGGGGTCTAGTCTGGGGTCTGTATTTATTAAGGGGTCTAGTCTGGGGTCTGTATTTTTTTATGGGTCTGGTCTGGGGTCTTCATTTATTTAGGGGTCCGGTCTGTGGTCGGCATTGATTTAGGTGTCCGGTCTGGGGTCTGTAAATATTTAGGGGTCTGGTCTGTGGTCTGCATTCATTTAGGGGTCTGGTCTGGGGTCTGTATTTATTTAGGGGTCTGGTCTGGGGTCTGCATTTATTTTGGGTTCTAGTCTGGGGTCTGTATTTATTTAGCGGTCTGGTCTGGGGTCTGCATTTATTTTGGGTTCTAGTCTGTGGTCTGCATTCATTTAGGGGTCTGGTCTGGGGTCTGTATTTATTTAGGGGTTTGGTCTGGGGTCTGTATTTATTTAGGGGTCTAGTCTGGGGTCTGTATTTATTTAGGGGTCCGGTCTGTGGTCTGCATTCATTTAGGGGTCTGGTCTGGGGTCTGTAATTATTTAGGGGTCTGCATTTATTTAGGGGTCTAGTCTGGGGTCTGTATTTATTTAGGGGTCTGGTCTGGGGTCTGCATTTATTTAGGGGTCTGGTCTGGGTTCTGCATTAATTTTGGTGTCTGGTCTGGGGTCTGTATTTATTAAGGGGTCTAGTCTGGGGTCTGTATTTATTTAGGGGTCCGGTCTGGGGTCTGCATTTATTTAGGGGTCTAGTCTGGGGTCTGTATTTATTTAGGGGTCCAGTCTGGGGTCTGTATTTATTTAGGGGTCCGGTCTGGGGTCTGTATTTATTTAGGGGTCTGATCTGGGGTCTGTAATTATTTAGGGGTCTGGTTTGTGATTTGCATGGATTTACGGGTCTGGTCTGGGGTCTGTATTTATTTAGGGGTCTGGTCTGGGGTCTGTATTTATTTAGGGGTCTAGTCTGGGGTCTGTATTTATTTAGGGGTCCGGTCTGTGGTCTGCATTGATTTAGGGGTCTGGTCTGGTGTCTGTATTTATTTAGGGGTCTGGGTTCTGTATTTATTTAGGGGTCTGGTCTGGGGTCTGTATTCATTTAGAGGTCTAGTCTTGTATCTGTATTTATTTAGGGGTCTGGTCTGTGGTCGGCATTGATTTAGGTGTCTGGTCTGGGGTCTGTAAATATTTAGGGGTCTGGTCTGTGGTCTGCATTAATTTAGGGGTCTGGTCTGTGGTCTGTATTTATTTAGAAGTCTGGTCTGGGGTCTGCATTTATTTAGGGGTCTAGTCTGGGGTCTGTATTTATTTAGGGGTCCGGTCTGTGTTCTGCATTAATTTGGGTGTCTGGGGTCTGTATTTATTAAGGGGTCTAGTCTGGGGTCTGTATTTATTTAGGGGTCCGGTCTGGGGTCTGCATTTATTTAGGGGTCTAGTCTGGGGTCTGTATTTATTTAGGGTTCCGGTCTGGGGTCTGTATTTATTTAGGGGTCTGATTTGGGGTCTGTAATTATTTAGGGGTCTGGTTTGTGATTTGCATGGATTTAGGGGTCTGGTCTGGGGTCTGTAATTATTTAGGGGTCTAGTCTGGGGTCTGTATTTATTTAGGGGTCTGGTCTGGGGTCTGCATTTATTTAGGGGTCTAGTCTTTGGTCTGTATTTATTTAGGGGTCCGGTCTGGGGTCTGTATTTATTTAGGGGTCTGATCTGGGGTCTGTAATTATTTAGGGGTCTGGTTTGTGATTTGCATGGATTTAGGGGTCTGGTCTGGGGTCTGTATTTATTTAGGGGTCTGGTCTGGGGTCTGTATTTATTTAGGGGTCTAGTCTGGGGTCTGTATTTATTTAGGGGTCCGGTCTGTGGTCTGCATTGATTTAGGGGTCTGGTCTGGTGTCTGTATTTATTTAGGGGTCTGGTCTGGGTTCTGTATTTATTTAGGGGTCTGGTCTGGGGTCTGTATTCATTTAGAGGTCTAGTCTTGTATCTGTATTTATTTAGGGGTCTGGTCTGTGGTCGGCATTGATTTAGGTGTCTGGTCTGGGGTCTGTAAATATTTAGGGGTCTGGTCTGTGGTCTGCATTCATTTAGGGGTCTGGTCTGTGGTCTGTATTTATTTAGGGGTCTGGTCTGGGGTCTGCATTTATTTAGGGGTCTAGTCTGGGGTCTGTATTTATTTAGGGGTCCGGTCTGGGTTCTGCATTAATTTGGGTGTCTGGGGTCTGTATTTATTAAGGGGTCTAGTCTGGGGTCTGTATTTATTTAGGGGTCCGGTCTGGGGTCTGCATTTATTTAGGGGTCTAGTCTGGGGTCTGTATTTATTTAGGGTTCCGGTCTGGGGTCTGTATTTATTTAGGGGTCTGATCTGGGGTCTGTAATTATTTAGGGGTCTGGTTTGTGATTTGCATGGATTTAGGGGTCTGTTCTGGGGTCTGTATTTATTTAGGGGTCTAGTCTGGGGTCTGTATTTATTTAGGGGTCTGGTCTGGGGTCTGCATTTATTTAGGGGTCTGATCTGGGGTCTGTATTTATTTAGGGGTCTGGTCTGGGGTCTGCATTTATTTAGGGGTCTGATCTGGGGTCTGTATTTATTTAGGGGTCCGGTCTGTGGTCTGCATTGATTTAGGGGTCTGGTCTGGTGTCTGTATTTATTTAGGGGTCTGGTCTGGGTTCTGTATTTATTTAGGGGTCTGGTCTGGGGTCTGTATTCATTTAGAGGTCTAGTCTTGTATCTGTATTTATTTAGGGGTCTGGTCTGTGGTCGGCATTGATTTAGGTGTCTGGTCTGGGGTCTGTAAATATTTAGGGGTCTGGTCTGTGGTCTGCATTCATTTAGGGGTCTGGTCTGTGGTCTGTATTTATTTAGGGGTCTGGTCTGGGGTCTGCATTTATTTAGGGGTCTAGTCTGGGGTCTGTATTTATTTAGGGGTCCGGTCTGGGTTCTGCATTAATTTGGGTGTCTGGGGTCTGTATTTATTAAGGGGTCTAGTCTGGGGTCTGTATTTATTTAGGGGTCCGGTCTGGGGTCTGCATTTATTTAGGGGTCTAGTCTGGGGTCTGTATTTATTTAGGGTTCCGGTCTGGGGTCTGTATTTATTTAGGGGTCTGATCTGGGGTCTGTAATTATTTAGGGGTCTGGTTTGTGATTTGCATGGATTTAGGGGTCTGTTCTGGGGTCTATATTTATTTAGGGGTCTAGTCTGGGGTCTGTATTTATTTAGGGGTCTGGTCTGGGGTCTGCATTTATTTAGGGGTCTGATCTGGGGTCTGTATTTATTTAGGGGTCTGGTCTGGGGTCTGCATTTATTTAGGGGTCTGATCTGGGGTCTGTATTTATTTAGGGGTCTGGTCTGGGGTCTATTCATTTAGTGCTCTAGTCTTTGGTCTGTATTTATTTAGGGGTCTGGTCTGGGTTCTGTAATTATTTAGGGGTTTGGTCTAGGGTCTGTATTTATTTAGGGGTCTGTTTTTGTTTAGGGAGGTCTGGGGATTATAATAGTTTTGTAGGTCTCTCTGTATTTTCTCTAAAAATATTGAATAAAGCCCTATTTGACAACACCATCACAAAGGAGCTTTACGAAGCACTTACACCAGTTGAACCGACAATCCAAACCCTCTACTTACTACCTAAAGTCCATAAAGACTCTAAGATTCCTCCAGGAAGGCCCATCATATCAGGTAGGGGTAATATGACAGAAAAAACCTGTAAATTTATTGACTATAATTTAAAGGGATTTGTCGAGTGCTTACCATCATACGTACGAGACACAGCAGATCTTCTGCAATGGGTTGACAGAATCAATATAGAGGATGATATGTTGTTAGTCACTTTGCGACGTTGAGTCGCTATACACCAGTATACGTCATGCTGACGTACTCAAAGCAGCTGAATTCTTTCTCAACACAGGAAACATGGAAACTAATTTCTCTAAGTTTATACTTACCTTACTTGAATTCGCCCTTATTCACAACTTTTTCATTTTTAACGGCTCCAGGGAACGGCAATGGGGGCGGCCTGTGCACCCTCATATGCCAATTTGTTCCTCGGGCTGTGGGAGAGGGATCTTTTCCAGGGTGGGCAGGGTGTCTCAATGGACCAGGTCATATTTTGGGCCCGGTATATTGATGACATCCTGCTCATCTGGAAAGATACGCCGGCATCACTTGCGACTTTTATACATGACTTGAACAAAAATGACTTCAATATCAAGTTAACCTATGATTCTGATAAACATCAAGCAGAATTTTTGGACATTAAACTATTACGGGACTCTAATGGTTTCCTCCAAACTGATGTATTCCGTAAAACCACTGCGGTAAACTCTTTTCTTCATGCTTCTTCTTCTCACCCCAAACAGACTATACGGGCAGTACCAACAGGCCAATTCTTGAGGATCAGAAGGATTTGTTCCTCTACTGAGGTCTTTGAAAAACAAGCCTATGACCTCACTAATCGTTTTCTGGCCCGCGGATATAGCAAAAGATTGATCAAAAAAGCGTACTATCGTGCCAAAAGTACTCCGAGAGAGAATCTTTTATTCCCTAAACCGAAAAGCCAGTCTGAAGTACAGGTAAGATTTACAACAAACTACCAATCACGCTGGTTTCAAATGAAGGGAATAATTAAACTATTTTGGCCCATTTTACTCACAGACCCCACAATAGAAAAATATATCACCAAGTACCCAAGTATCTCTGCGAGACGATCACAAAACCTCAAAGACTATCTTGTCAAGAGCTGCTATCAACGTAATGACTTGAAGTTCCCATTTGGTACTAGGGGCCCAAAATGGGGCTCTTAGAGCATGTGGAAGTTGTGTTGCGTGCCCCAACATTGAGAGGGCGACCTCTTTTTCTGATTCAGCAGGTAAGAAAACCTTTACCATTACGCATTCAATTTCGTGTTCAACAAAAGCAGTAGTTTACTATGCTACATGCCATGCCCCAAAATATATATTGGTCTCACCTCCAGAGAATTTAAGATCCGGGTTAGAGAACATGTAAGAGACATCATGGGAGCGGGGGCCATTGAAACATTAGAAACTTTAAAAGCTGTAGCCAGACACTTTAAGACACACCATGCATGTGACCCGACGAAATTGAAAGTTAGGGGCATTGATTGCATCGAACCAAATATTCGTAAAGGCGATATATAAAAAAAACTGGCTCAGTGTGAATCAAAGTGGATCTGGACTCTGGGGACTCTGCGTCCACTTGGACTAAATGAAAATGTGAATTTTGCTCCATTTCTCTGACCATTGACCTCCAGTGGGTCACTCTTTATAACATAAATGTACGTTGTATATATTTTATTTTAATTTGTATTGTTATTAATTTGCCCTCCATTTTTCAGTTTCTCTACAGATAGTTGTGTCGCTACTTTATTGGGTGACCTCGGAAGTACGAATATTTATATGAAGACATCTGGCTAATATAGCGAATAATGACTCATATAACAATAATATGCATATTGATCCATTTTGGTTATATGATTGCATAGAAATATACATTTATTTGATTAAATGCACTAAATGTATTTTATGAGCATTTTTATTATATATAGCTTATACATGCGTATATTTTATGCATCTGTTGTATATATTTCTATTATTCTTTGTTTCCACATTGGTTACACGCTTTTCACCTTTTAGTCACACACACAGTCATGTTTGGAATATCTTTCTGTACCATGTACGTATACTTTTTTCTTCACTAATGTCATTTCTCTTCTATTTATATTTTTATTAGTTTTTGCACTTGCATATTTATTTATATGTCTAAATATGCATATCTATACATGTCACTTAATATATATAGATTTTTTATTTTTCATGATATATATTTATATTTTTTTGTATATACATAGTTTTGTGTACACTTATACTATATGAATTCACATAACCAATTTTATACATAGGTTCTACTCACTTTTTTATCACACATAAAAACATACAACATATAATGTTTTACCAATTTCGGGTCACTTTATTTCATATCACCATCATACATAATATAAATATATTTTTAATCTATTTATTTTTATGCATTTATTTCTCAATGATGTGCTTGACATATAACCATGATCGATGATAGAATTATAGTTCATAACGCCATCGCCATACTGTCAGTTTGGTACTTCATCCAATGTATAAATCAATACTATGTCTTTTGTTGCGACATCGTCCAGTCAGGCTAATCTGTATCCATACCCACCTATATATCCAGGCATGTACAGCTGTGCGCTTACGCCAGGGGGAGTGACTGGGCTATCTCGTGGCTCGTGCGTCTATATCCCGGTGGGCGGGGCTTCGCGACGTCAGCCGTCATCGATCCCCCGCCCGCCTGGATGGCGCGTGGCCAGGAGTGTGCCGTCGGCCATCTTTAGACCTGGCGCATGACACCAGTACGAGCTAACACATTGCCTGGATGAGTAACGCCCCTATCATGCCTGATTGGATGCTGTGCATGTAAATGGAGGGTCCCACTGGAGAGACGCCACCCCCGGACGAAGGCATTTTGCCGAAACGCGCGTGGGATGTGACGTCTCTGGTTGTGCTAAGTGAGCCACATGGGTAGGTTACTTGTTTACTCATCTCTTGATCTTGCTTGTCTATGTTCTGTTACTACGCACTGACCATTATACCCAGTCACCTGCATATATATGATTGCTGTACTGCCGTTCACATGCTGATCAGCTGGATCATTTTGACATGTGCGCCTGACATCCAGTACTTTGAGTGTTGGATTGTATCTCTCAATACCCATGCCGGTTACCAAGTGCTTACATTTTGCTCTCTGCACAGAGGGACGTCCTGTTCATGCTTTGCATGACTCATTTTTATTGTTTATGTATTTTGAATAAAGATTGTATTTTTCTATATGAGACTACTGTGTGTTAATTGTACCCCATACCTTGTAGGTTTTTCTTGCTCAAATATCGGGGTCAATACACCAAGATATACTTGCTTTATATATGTTTTTGTCCCTTTATGGTTTACGATTCTATAACTATACATATAGGTTGACATAAACTTTCCTGAATGTACCAATAGGTGATTATTGCAGGTTCCCCTGGCTTGGATTTTGTATAGACATGGTAACCTGTTGTTTGGCCAGCTACAACTCCACTATGGCGGTGCGGCATAGCGGGTCCACATACCCACAGATCCTGACATGTTCTAACACAGTCTTATACAGTCAGCGATGATTGGAAACTGTCAGTATGTATGGACACAGACCTTTAACCGGTTAAGGACTAGGCTGTTTTACAGCTAAATGACCAGAGCAAATTTAACAATTTTGCTTTGCGCTTCTTTAGATGACTATAACTCTGCAGGTGAATAAAGTTCATCTTTGAATTTTACACTCTTTTTAAAGGACAGATAGGGCTTTGTTTTAGTGGCATTTGTCAGTATATATCATTTTTATTTCTTTCTCTAAAGTGGGCAAAATTGGAAAAAAATGCAAGAATTTAGCAATTGCGTCAGTTTATACCAGCATTTTTCACACACGGTATGGACCACGGACAAAATTAATCTCCTTTCACATTGTTCCACTTCTCCCGTGCATGGGGATACCAAATATGTGGGCCTTATTATCACATAGAGAAGTAGGAGGGCGGACGATAGAAGAAGCTTATTTCACAAATCACTTTTTTTCAAAGCTGGTTTTACAAAACTCAACAGAGTTTCTATAACACGTCCAAAATATCTGCTCTTGAAGCAGAAATCCCAAAATATTCATCTAGGGGTATAATGGGAATTTATTTTTTGGGGTTTTCTAAAATAAGAAATTGCAGGTTTATGCAAATGGAGCTCTCCAGCAGATGAACTTTAGAGAACATCAAACATGACATCCACCCCCCACCCTTGGAGTAAAATCAGGGGAAAAATAAAAACGTAATGTAGGGCAAATATATTTTCAACGAATTAACTAAAATCTAATAATGCAGAACAGTGTGGTATTTTTTAAAACATGGCTCAATGCACAGGCCTGGTTGTGAGGGACATGAGGGACAGAAATATCGGGAATCTTTGCGGTGCCGGTCTTTTCTGCAGACGCGGCACTTTTTCTGGGGGTTGCTTCTGGTTGGTGTTGGGGGAATCCAACTGATGAAGTGTCTTTCAGTCAGCCGCGTGACATCCTCAGACTGGGGGCATTCTCGGGTGTCCTGAACATCAAATATGAGGCCTTCAATAATTTTTTCCTGGAAATCCAGGTATGTGTCTCTGCCTCTGTTTTTTTTGTAGAGCGCAGATGAGTTGTGGATTTGCCACCTGTAACAGATAAATGGCCACTTTTTTGTGGGCAAAATTGGAAAAAAATGCAAGAATTTAGCAATTGCGTCAGTTTATACCAGCATTTTTCACACACGGTATGGACCACGGACAAAATTAATCTCCTTTCACATTGTTCCACTTCTCCCGTGCATGGGGATACCAAATATGTGGGCCTTATTATCACATAGAGAAGTAGGAGGGCGGACGATAGAAGAAGCTTATTTCACAAATCACTTTTTTTCAAAGCTGGTTTTACAAAACTCAACAGAGTTTCTATAACACGTCCAAAATATCTGCTCTTGAAGCAGAAATCCCAAAATATTCATCTAGGGGTATAATGGGAATTTATTTTTTGGGGTTTTCTAAAATAAGAAATTGCAGGTTTATGCAAATGGAGCTCTCCAGCAGATGAACTTTAGAGAACATGCAAACATGACATCCACCCCCCACCCATTCCCTCCCCCACCCTTGGAGTAAAATCAGGGGAAAAATAAAAACGTAATGTAGGGCAAATATATTTTCAACGAATTAACTAAAATCTAATAATGCAGAACAGTGTGGTATTTTTTAAAACATGGCTCAATGCACAGGCCTGGTTGTGAGGGACATGAGGGACAGAAATATCGGGAATCTTTGCGGTGCCCGTCTTTTCTGCAGACGCGGCACTTTTTCTGGGGGTTGCTTCTGGTTGGTGTTGGGGGAATCCAACTGATGAAGTGTCTTTCGGTCAGCCGCGTGACATCCTCAGACTGGGGGCATTCTCGGGTGTCCTGAACATCAAATATGAGGCCTTCAATAATTTTTTCCTGGAAATCCAGGTATGTGTCTCTGCCTCTGTTTTTTTTGTAGAGCGCAGATGAGTTGTGGATTTGCCACCTGTAACAGATAAATGGCCACTTTTTTGTAACAAGTTTTTAGTTTGGCGTTTTACTAAATAGGGCTGTAAAACCTGGTCGCTTAAATCCACCCCCCCATGTACTTGTTATATTCGGACCCGATCACTGGTTTGTGCTTGTCCGATGTTGCCCCTCTTTCCCTCACTGCCACTGTTCCTGCGGTATGAATCGTGCTTCGCACATACACATCTTTGCGATCCCTGAACTTGACCGCCAGCAATTCCTCGGATGCATAAGCACAGGAGTCCCCCTTTACCATGCGCTTCCCCACTAATTGCTGTGGAAAACCAATTCTGTTTTTGCGCATGGTACCACATGCCCCAGTCCTTGCAGCATGTAAATGCCTAAACGGGCACACTGGAATAAAAATTATCACAGTACAGGTGGTACCCCTTGTGAAGCAGAGGCTGCATTATCTCACACACGATCTTACTGCTGGTGGAAAGATCAGGGGGGCATCCAGGAACATTTATTGTGCGGTCCCGCCCTTCATAAATCCTGAAGGCGGTGGTATATCCTGACCTGCTTTCACACAGTTTGTAGAGCTTAACGCCATATCTTGCCCTTTTGGAAGGTAGATATTGGCGAAAGCTAAGTCTGCCATGAAAGTTGAGGAGGGATTCGTCCACACTTACATTCTGCTCAGGGGTGTAGAGTTGCAGAAATAAATTATTCAGGGAATTTATTAGCGGTCTTATTTTGAACAACCGATCCCGGTTTGCATCGGTACTTGGGGGGGCCTGTGCGTTGTCATTGAAGTGGAGGAACCTCATTATTGTCTCATAACGAGACCTGGGCATTACTGCAGAATACACTGGGGTGGCTTGGGCGGGTCTTGTTGACCAGTAAGACCTAATGGAGGGCTTTTTGACAATACCCATATTTAGGGTGAGCCCCAAAAATTTTTTTTAATTCCTGCAAATTGGTTGGCGTCCAATCTCTGGAATGGGTGGATGAAGGTTTCTGGCTTATATATTGAGTGGCATATAAATTTGTTTCGTGGACAATCTGATTTAGGATGTCGTCCGTTATAAATAAATGGAAGTAATCCATTTGGACAAAATTTGTATTGTCCACGGTTATGCCAGGAGTGGCAGTAAATCCATGGATTCTAGGCCCAAAAGATGGGGCAGGTGCCCATACAAGAGCCTGGACTGGAGGGACAAGGCTGTCCCATGATACAGCGCTACTTGGCCCTGCGCTTTCATGTTCTGCAGTTTCAACTGCATCAGGGACAACGTCCCCTGAAGATGAACCTGAAGTGACGCTGTCATCGTCACTGCCTAAAACAGGTTCCATCTCGGACGCCATCTCTGATGCGGTCTCCGACTCAGACCACAGCATGGCGTATGCCTCCTCGGCGCTAAACAACTTCCTCGCCATAACGTAACTAACACTAACACTAACTAAACAAATTATTTTTTATTTTTTTTATAAAACACACAAACTAACTGCTATATATATCTACACTACCGCTAACAAAAAAATAAACCGCTATTGCTATATATATTATATATATGTGGATATATATATATAATTATATACTCCCTACCTGCCTATTCTAATAGAATAAAAGAAAGAAAGGTAGATAGATAGATAGAAAAAAAGATAGATGGATAGATAGATAGATAGATAGATAGATAGATAGATAGATAGATAGATAGATAGATAGATAGATAGATAGAAAAAAATAAATCTGCCTTATATATTGAGTGGCATATAAATTTGTTTCGTGGACAATCTGACTTAGCGCTACTTGGCCCTGCGCTTTCATGTTCTGCAGTTTCAACTGCATCAGGGACAACGTCCCCTGAAGATGAACCTGAAGTGACGCTGTCATCGTCACTACCTAAAACAGGTTCCATCTCGGACGCCATCTCTGATGCGGTCTCCGACTCAGACCACAGCATGGCGTATGCCTCCTCGGCGCTAAACAACTTCCTCGCCATAACGTAACTAACACTAACACTAACTAAACAAATTTTTTTTTATTTTTTTTATAAAACACACAAACTAACTGCTATATATATCTACACTACCGCTAACAAAAAAATAAACCGCTATTGCTATATATATTATATATATGTGGATATATATATAATTATATACTCCCTACCTGCCTATTCTAATAGAATAAAAGAAAGGTAGATAGAAAAAAAGATAGATGGATAGATAGATTGTATAGATAGATAGAAATCTATCTATACAGAGAATGTTTTATGAGTGTAACTGTATTTTTTTTTCACAGTATTCTTCTGGCAGCAATTCTCCCGAGTCTCTTCTTCTCCTCAAACTGAAACAATGTTTGAGGAGAAGAAAAGAGGCAGGAGATTTACTGCCAGAAAAGTCAAAATAAAACAAATGTGGTCGCTGTGATAGGTTTTCACAGTGACCACATGTTCAGGGACCATCAGATTGGTCCCGGATACTCTGCCCAGTGCCCAGAGCTGTTGGTAACAGCGTGGGCACAGGGCTGTGTGCACGCGATCGAGTGCACACTGTTTTCTATGCAGAAATGCATGTGATCGCTGTGATTGGTTGTCACAGCGATCACATGTTCAGGGGCCAAAAGATTGACCCCTGACATTCTGCCCAGTGCCCATGGCTGTTAGCAACAGCCAGGGCATAGAGCTGTGTGCACCCGATCACGCGTGCACAGTCTCTGAAGTGAAAGACAGACTTGGGGTATACTAACAATGCTCAGGCAAGGATCAGATGGGTTGGGCCCTTCTTATAGTCCAGGAAATCATGTGTGTTGATGATGGTGATTTCCTACATGTGCGTGAGCTGGCCCTTTAAGAGAGGGCACGAGCGTGCGCGCGCACCCTACGGGACAGAGCAGATCGTAGCAGAAGTGAGCGCTGGCGTCTCCTGGGAAGGAGATGGGAACCAGCGCTCACAGATCCATGGCTGCGGGCGTCAGGTGAGTGGACCCGATGGCCCTGGACGCTACAGTATTCCCCCCTCTTACGCCCCCTCTTCTTGGGACTAGAGCAAGAGGAACTTCTTAACAAGAGCAGAGGCATCAAGGTTCTCCTCCGGCTCCCAGGACCTCTACTCAGGACTAAAGCCTCTCCAGTCCACCAAATAGAAAGTCCTTCCTCCTACCCTCTTGCAGTCCAGGATCTCCCTCACCTCAAACACATCAGAAGAACCGCTGGGAGCAGTTGTGGAACAGGAAGTCTTGCTGAAGCAGTTCAGGACCACTGGTTTCAGGAGGGACACATGAAAGGAGTTGGGGATTCTGAGGGTAGGAGGCAGCCGCAGTTTATAGGAGACAGGGTTAATCTGTTGCCGAATCTCAAAAGGACCGAGAAACCTGGGAGCAAACTTGTATGAAGGCACCCTCAAACGAATGTTCCATGAGGACAACCAGACTTTGGTACCTGGAAGATACTGCGGCGGCTCTCTTCTTGCATCCGCTTTTCGCTTCATGCCCGGATCTGTTGCCAAATTTACAGGAAGTCCCCAAATGCAGAGTCAGCAGCGGGTACCTGAGAAGTAGTAGACACTGGAAGAGGGACTCTAGGATGTTGACCGTATACAATGTAAAACGGAGTGGAAGTGGTGGACTCGCTTGTGTGGTTGTTGTACGAGAACTCGGCCCATGGAAGAAGCTGTACCCAGTTATCATGCTGTAAGGAAATGAAGTGACTGAGATAATTCTCCATGATCTGGTTGATCCTCTCGACTTGCCCATTGGACCGGGGGTGATAGGCTGTGGAAAAGTCCAATATCACATCCAGGAGTTTACAGAGAGCCCAGAACCTCGAGGTAAACTGAAACCCCCGATTGGACACAATGTGAATGGCAAGCCATGCAAGCGGTAGATGTGCTGGATGAAGAGATTCGCCATTCGGGGAACAGAAGGTAGGCCGGTCAGCGGGATAAATTGTGCCATCTTCGAGAACCGGTCCACCACCACCCAGACAGTGTTGCATCCTGCTGAGGGAGGAAGGTCAGTGACAAAGTCCATCACAATGTGCTGCAAGGTGGCATTGGGTATAGGCACAGGTTGATGGAGGCCGGCAGGCTTGGAGTTAGTAACCTTGTTAGAAGCACACACCGTGCAAGAAGAGACAAAGTCCACAACATCCTTGGGCAGCGTGGGCCACCAAAAGTGACGAGCAATCAGGTCTCGGGTTTTACGAACACCAGGGTGCCCAGCCAGTTTAGAACTGTGTCCCCATCGGAGAATTCTTCTCCTGCCTGCTAATCGAACAAAAGTCCTCCCCGGAGGGATGTCTCTAACCTGCAAAGGATTGGCAGTGATAATGCAGGACGGGTCTATGATAGTTTGAAGAGACTCCACCGTGTTATTCGTTTCAAATGACCTGGACAGGGCATCGGCCCTCACATTCTTGTCAGCGGGACGGTAGTGGAGCACAAATTGTAAACGGGTGAAGAACAGCGGCCACCTGGCTTGACAGGGATTTAGTCGTTGAGCGGACTGAAGGTAGGTGAGGTTCATGTGGTCGGTGTAGATTAGGATGGGGTGAGCTGCGCCCTCCAGCAGATGTCTCCACTTCTCCAGAGCCAATTTGATGGCCAGTAGATTCTGATCCCCAGCAGAGTAAATGCGCTCTGCAGAAGAAAAAAGTCTCGAGTAGTAGCCACATACTACTGCCTTTCCTTTGGGGCTCCTCTAGAACAGAAGTGCGCCTGCACCAACATAAGAGGCGTCCACCTCCAAAGAAAACTGTATATATACGTCAGGATGATAGAGGATCGAGGCAGAAGTAAAGGCTTTTTTGAGACTAAAAAATGTGGACTCTGCCTCTGGGGTCCACACCTTGGCGTTCACACCGTTCTTGGTAAGGCTGGAAATAGGAGATGTCAGTGATGAGACGTTTGGGATAAACTGCCGGTAGAAATTGGCAAATCCCAGGAAACGCTGTATGGACCTCAGACCTTGAGGACGTGGCCACTCCAGGACAGCTCTCACTTTCTCAGGATCCATCTTGAGACCTTGATCCGATATGATGTAGCCCAGGAAGTGCAGAGAACTCCTCTCAAAGACGCACTTCTCCAGCTTGGCTATAAATGATTCTCCCTTAATCGTAGTAGAACTTGACGGACATGCCTCCGATGAGTCGTCGGATCTGGGGAGAAAATCAAAATATCATCGAGATAAACAACAACACAGATATAGAGGAGATCTCGGAAGATATCATTAACGAGTTCCTGAAACACTGCAGGAGCGTTACACAGTCCGAAGGGCATCACTACGTATTCATAGTGCCCGTCACGGGTGTTAAATGCCGTCTTCCATTCGTCACCCTGGTGGACCGGAGCGGAAGTGAGATGGGGACCAGCACTCACAGATCCATGGCTGTGGGCGTCAGGAGGTGAGTGGAACCGACGGCCCGCGGCCATAGATGCTACATGTGAGTAAACTCGCTAATATACATTCCCGTCCCCCTTGGTGCTGTTTCTGAGATTTTCATAGATTTGTATAGCGCTGATGAGGAACCGGAAGTCTAGTTGTACAGTCTTCTTTGGTGACGACACGACTCTTCGTCATGTGATCGGCCCCGCTGTACTCTATGTACTCGCTGTACTACTGCTCCTGCAGTATACGGAGCACAGCGCCGCTCTCTGAGAGGTTCCTCTGAGAGGTTCCTGTTGTTTTTCCTTTGCTTTATCCAATGCTAAAAACTAATAATGATTTTTTTATTTTTTTTAAATGCAAGCCCCTCAGTTGGAGTCACTGGGACCCAACACTAGAATTTCATCTGATTTGACAGATTATGGCACAATTTTCTATGGGGAACTTATGGTGGTTATTTTGATATTCCCATGCTGTTTTCTGACACAGACCACCTACCTAAACATTGCTACAGACAAATCCACCTCTTCATGGTAAAGGTATTCTCTAATGCCAGTGCTGTCTTACAGCAGGATAATGCCCCCGCCACACTGCAAAAATCGTTCAGGACTGATGTGAGGAACATGACAAAGAGTTCAAGGTGTTGACCTGGCCTCCATATTCTTAATTCAATCGATCATCTGTGAGATGTGCTGGAAAAAAAAATCCAATCCATGGAGACCCCTACTCACAATTTACAGGACTTAACCCCTTAATGACGAAGCCTAGGTTGGGCCTTAAAGGAACAGTGTCACCAAAAAAAAAATTTCTAACATCAGTTTGATTTTAGTCTTTTATTAAAAACTTTTATATTTATTTGTGTGTTTGTGTTTCACTTTTTTTTATTTTTACACTTTTTCTTCCCTATGGGGGCTGCCATTTTTTACTCCATTTCTGTATGTGCCGATTAACGACACATACAGACATGTAATATACGGCAGCTCCAGTCCCATAGGGACTGCGAACGGGGCCCGTTCGCAGTCACTATGGTGTACGCCGTCTGTGTGAACGGCGCATGCGCCGCTCCCACACAGTCCAAGTTGAAATGCGCGCCGTCCGGCGCCATTTTACTGTGGACCGGAAGTCGCGGCCGGACAGTAAGATTACTAGTTCCGGTCGCGGCTTCCGGACTTGTGCACATGGAGCAGCGGCAGCAGACGGAGAGGACGGACCGGAGGGAGCGGCGGCGACTGGAGCAGGTAAGTGATTTCTGTGTATGTACGTGTTTTAGTGTGTGTTTACTACTGTATGTAAACCTACTACACTGTGTGTTAGCGCAAAAAATGGTGACACACAGTGTAGGAGGTTAGACCGTTCAAACCCCTCATTTCTCCCGGCACTAGCCAGGATAAAGGGGGGGGGGGGGATTCTGAGAGCTCACTAGAGCGAGTGAGTTTTTCCCAATTTTGCAGCAAAAAGCAATGTGGTTGCTTTACCACATGCAATGCTGCAATTTTGGGAATGGCTCCATTTAGTGACCAGCAATGGGAAATATTATAAATTAGAATCTAATTTATAATATTTCCTGACTCGTGAAAAAAATAAAAAAAATTAGAACAATGTTTAATCACCTATGCACTAATTGTTTATCTAAAAAAAAAAAATACATGTTTTGCTGGCAACACATTCCCTTTAAGGCTCAGAGCCCATTTGTCTAATCTGACATGTGTCACTTTATGTGGTAATAACTTTGGAATGCCTTTATTTATCCAAGTGATTCTGAGACTGTTTTCTGGTGACACATTGAACTTTATGTTAGTGGTAAAATTTGGTTGATACATTCAGTGAAAAACAGAAAAAATTACAGAAAATGTGGTGTAAGGCAGATGGTTATACCACACAAAATAGTTATTAATTAACAATTTGTTTTTTTAAATAAAGGACTTAATATTGAAAAAAGGTTTTTTATACAACTGTTTTTTTTTTTGTCTATCTAGGTGACTTGAAGTCAGGAATCCCTGATCGCTATTCTAATACACTGCACTACATGCGTAGTGCAGTGTAAAAGTGCTGTCAGTTACTCACTGACAGCAAACCTAAGGCAGGACAAACTAGGCTTCCGTAGATGACAAACCCGGAGGCCATTGTTAGGCCTCCTGTTGCCATAACATGATGGAATAGAACGTCAAGGAGCAGGAAGGGGTTAAAGGATCTGCTAACGTCTTGGTGCCAGATACCACAGGACACTTTTAAAGATCTTCTGAAATCCATGTCCCAAAGGGTCAGAGCTATTATGGCAGCACGAGGAGGACTACACAAGGCAGGTGGTTTTAATGTTATGTCTGGATGGTGTATATGTTAGTAATTCATTTCTATTCATTTGTACATTGATGGAAATTAGGGTATGTTCACACGCAAACTCAAAAATATCTGAAAATACAGAGCTGTTTTCAAGGTTTTCAGCGTTTATTTACGGCCGTTTTTGGAGCTGTTTTCAATATTGTCTAGGAAAAACGGCTCCAAAAGTGGCCCAAGAAGTGACTTGCACTTCTTTTGTGAACATACCCTAAAAAAAGAGTAATTTTTCTGTGCTTTTTATTTTTACAATATATATCAATCACCCTAAATATTGTAATCTTGGGGCCTACATTGCTCCTATGTAAACATGGGAACGCCACCATTCTCACCAGTTTTAAGGCGTAATGTAAGTCTTAGGCCAAAATGTAGTAGTAGTCGAAACGCCAATCCAACCGAGATGGAATATGAAATATCCAAGATAGAAGGGAGTCCCAGGCATAAAATAAGATAAGATAACTTTATTAATCCCCGAAGGGAAATTCCAGTATCACATAAATGGATTCTGGGAAACGGCATCAGGGATCTTTTATTATTAGGTCTCTGTGCAGATTGAGATTCTGGCGTCCAAGGTGAAGATGATGAAGAAGACTAGGTGGTACTGTAGACAAAACAAAAAATAATCAGACCAGACGATAATCACTCAGCAATATACTGGTGCCGAAGCTCCAGCCATGATTTCACAAAAATACTATAGATGTCAGTGATCATACCTGTACTGCTGGTGTTTCTTCTGTACCACAGCTGTTGGTACTTATCTCCTCCTCTTTCTTTGAAAGGCATGGACGCGGCACAAGGGACAGCATGGATTTGTCGGGATCCAATGTGCAATACAAGGCAGATGGAATATGTGAGAACATGGCAGAACGGTGACTTGCTCTCCAATCTCATAGTCCTCTAGGCATATAGTGCAGGACTGGATGTCTTCGTTTTCAGTAAAGGTTCGAGATGGGAGTCTATCAATCTGCCTGCCTCTCCTGCCTCGCCGACGTTGTCTTCTCTGCACAGGTCTGCTGTCTGTGGTCTCTGTTGTCGACTGTTGGTTGGGAAGCAGCTGACTGGTGCTTGGTGTTGGCTCCACCAGCCTGTTAGATGTTTGCTGAGGAGATCTGCTTCCTTCTCTGGACGGCTGCAGGTTTGGTAGCGGCTCACTGGTGCTGGGGTCTTGTGTTGGTTCCTCCAGCCTTTCGGATCTCTCCTGAGTAGTTGATGGAGTAGACCCAGGCTGGGATTCTCCAGGAATTCTGAGCTCGGTCTCACTATTAATACGACGGCCACTTGTCGTTTCAGACTGTTCTATTGGCTCAGGTCGTAATGGGGACCGGCTTCTGTCCGCTCCTTCTTGCTGCAACCTACGGCGCGGTGGAACTTGACCACGTCTTCGTCTCCTGTCGGGGACATTGTCATGGTCTTCATCCTGCTCCACACTCTGACGCCTTCTATGTCCAGATCTTAATCTTCCATCAGCAATGCCTAGATGTGAAACAATGTGTATAACATATATTAATTATGTACAGAAAAAATGTGAAAAAAGATCAATACCAGACATTTCCTATGGACTCGCGTGGCCTTCTTTCTAGAGGAAAGCTCCCATGTTTTTCTAATCTTGGACAACCGTTTTGATACTATGAATATATACACAGTCGAGTCACATTATTATAACTACTACTAATATCCAGAGTAACCGGCGTGTGCAGCACGGACAGCAGTAGACGGGCTGGGAGTGACTCAATAAGGTGCTGGTCAGTGGTCTCATATGTGGAGCCTCGCTGACTCCATACATCCCACATTTACTGGAGGGTGCGTGGGGGAGGATCCATAAAGCGAACAACACGATTGGCGTGGTCCCACAGATGCTCAATTGGGTTCAAGTCTGGAGAAATAGGGGGCCAGGGAAGTACTTGGAAGTCTTGGTCGTGCTCTTCCAACCACTGTCGGGCATTTATAGTCGTGTGACATGTCGCATTGTCTTGCTTTAAGTTTCCATTTGCTCCAGGGAAGACAATCAGCATGTATGGTGGATGTGATCTGTAACGATGGATTCATATCTAAATCGGTTCAGAGCCTTCCATAAAGATGAGTGGCCCAGAGAATACCATGGAAAAATACCCCAGACGCTGACGTCGCCGCCAGCTTTTTCCAGCAATGGTTGTAAAGTCCATCCTTTCGATGAAGCAGAAAACGTGATTTATGGGAGAAGACAACCCTTTGCCAATCATCGGTGCTCTGAGACCAATACTGCCGTGCAAATTGAAGCCATTTTCTCTGATGCACCTTTGTTACATAGGAGCAGTGACCATCCGTCGGGTTCGGAGCCCCATACGCAGTCGGGTTCGCTGAACTGTTGTATTAGACACACGTCTGGTAGCCAACGTTCACCTCTCAAATACATGGCACGTGGTGCTCTGCAGTTTCCATGTCCGTTATTCCCAATGGTGCCATTTGTCCACTCACGATACACTGTCACCACAGCAGCACGCGAACAGTTCACAAACTGCGCTGTTTCAGAAATACTGCCGCCCTTGGTCCGAAAGCCAATAATCATCCCTTTTTGCAACTGAAAAATGGTGCATTTTTTGCGGACGCAAAACGGACACGTTTGTGTGAAACTAGCCTAAATGTATCTGATATAACAAGTTCCACTTACCTTGATTTATCCGGGAACTTTCGTCTATTGCAAGCTGCAAGAGTTCTCGGTAACTCATTGTTCCTTGTAGCAGGCGGCTTGATGTTTAAATTCAGGAACAATGGAAAAACGGGATTCCTCAAATAAGAGGGAATCTACCACGATGTTCAGAAGTTGCACTGGTGTTTAAGTGCTCTGAACAGATGATGTAGTAGTCGCTTTGTAGCACAAATTCGCTCTTTGAAAAACCAAGTGAAGTTTCAGCATCAGCATCAACTCGAGATATGGCACTGATGTGACCGCGCTTGGGGTACTTAGAACTTCACGCCATTGTGATGTCACTGCTATAGATGCCACACCCTCCATTGTTCTGATGACATCACTGCCTGCAGTGATGTCATAATGCTTACGGTATGTCATAAACGGTCCCCTGCTCTGCATTATACCAATCACTGCAGGAAAGCCTCCAAATAAATAAATAAATATATATTACATTTTTTTATATTTACATATTGCAGCTGAAAATCTCTAATATTTGTTTAGTAAATGTTTCTCTATAATTGTTTAGTAAATGTTGTAGCACACAATTCATCTAAGTAAAAGTCTTAGTAACAGATTACCACCATGGAGAGGTGGAAATGTAACTTTATTTTTCTAAAACTAGATGGTTCTGGAGTAAATAAGAATCCTTTATAACCTAAAGAGGTTGTCTGGTATAAGAAACCCATTGTAAATACCCTATTGGGGAATTCTAAGTTAAGAAAGGACAAGTCTCTTATTGATTTCACTGTGTAATGCTTAGTTTCTCCTGTAGTGGCGCTGCAGGGGAATTCAACACTTCTCAAGTTCCATCACAGATTAAATCTGATCGCTGGGGGTCACAATCAGCGACATTAAGCTGCACTATCTGGATGTACAAATGACACTGGATGAGGGCCGTATTGTGACAGACATTTACACCAAACCAACTGACTGAAAATAACTTTTTAATTTTAGCTTTCAACCCAAATCAGCACAAAAATAAAATTTCACAAAGCCAACTACATAGTGATAGAAAAAGCTGCAGAACTTCGCATATAAATGAGACGGATATGTGAGAGGCAGATAGATAGGGCGTGCTCTAGCAAAGTAAAAAATGAGCCCCCCATTACTTTATTTTTCTGATCTCAAATGCCAAGATACAATCCCGTTAGTAAGCCCTAAATATACACCTCCTGCAATGAGCCATAATACAATTGTGGGGATCAGACCTTAACCACTTCCTGCCGCAGCCATTTTGAATTTTTTTATTTTTGTTCTTTCCTCCTCACCTTCCAAAAGCCACAACTTTTTTATTTTTCTGTTGATATATCCATATGAGGGCTTGATTTTTGCAGGACGAGTTGTAGTTTTTCATGGCACCATTTATTGTACTAATGAAATGGGAAACTGAAAGAACTTTCTTTGTGGGGTGAAATAGGAAAAAAGCAGATTTCTCCATTGTTTTTTGGGTTTAGTTTTTATGGAGATCACCGCGCGGTTTTGTTTCGCCATTATCTGAGAGCCATACGTTTTGTTTTCTTTCCGTCGCTGCAGCCGTGTGAGGGCTTGTTTTTTTGTGGCACGAGCTGTCGTTTTTATTGGTTCATGAGACTTTTTGATCATCTTTTATTCCATTGTTTGTGGGAGATGAGATGACCAAAAAACAGTGATTCTGCCCTTGACATTTTTTGTTTGTTTTAATGCATTCACCATGTGGGTTAAATAATGTTATACTGTTATATCTCTGACTTTTACGGACGTGGCAATACAAGTTATGTTAATTTACTTTTTTTACATTGCTTTTTTTTAAACTTTAAATATTTTAACTTTATATATAAATATATATATATATATATATATATATATATATATATATATATATATATATATATATATATAAACTTAATTTAACTGTATTTTACTTTCTTTACTTGCCCTCTAGGGGACTTAAACCAGCAATCATTGGATCGCTTGCATGATATACTGCAATACTAATGTATTGCAGTATATCGTGTTCTTTACCTGCTCTTATTAAGCCTTGCCAGGGGTGCAAAGATGGCAGACCTGAGGGCCTACATTAGTCCTCCAAGCTGCAATGACAACCATCGGCACCCCGCAATCGCAGGGGGGCAATGGGCTGTCAGAGATGGCCACCCCCATCTTTCTAATGGCTTAGTTACCGCAGTTACTATTGACCTCAGCATCTAAGGGGTTAAACGAGTGGGATCGTAGTAATCTACGATTTCGCTCGTCGCAGTGAACTTTCAGTTGTAACATACAACCAACACCAGCAAATTATGGAGTGACCTCAGTCAGTGACACCACTCCATACTTCCCTCCTGGCCTACACCGTATATATACACGTTGGTTGTCGTGGAAGGGGCTAGGCAGCATTGAAGGGTTATGCTGCTATAAAGCAGATCTTCCCTTACAAAAACTAATGAAGTTTTGGCAACCAAAGGTGCCCCCCTCAGCATCAGAGCCCCATAGCAGCTTCTATGGCTACTAGGGCTATAGTTATGTCCATGTACAGGGGGAAGATTTGACAGTAACACTACAGGTGATGTATTATCACAGTATACATCTAGTATTAGGATAAAATAGAATGACGTACCAGTCCCCAGACATTAGTAGATACGGGTCACTAAGAAAATCATGGTGGTTCCAAGTACCAGGCTCAGGACCAACACCTACAAGAGGAGGAGAGAGAATAAGGAGGTTAAAACGTGGCCAGGTGCGGTGGATTCACTGCTTGTACACAATGCATCTTAAAGGGGTTATGCGGGGACTAAAAGTTATTAGCAGTGTTCTCACTGCATTATGTGATGTCACGGTTTGTGGGTATGTGGACCCACCAGGCCGCACCGCCATAGCAGCGAGGCAGCTGGCCAAACAACAGGGAACCCCAGAAATACATAGTCCCGCACAAGGGTAACCGGATAGTCCAGACAGTGGCCGCAGCTCTGGCACGGATGGAGGTATTTAACACAGGACGTGGCGGATGACACAGGTGCAGTAGACACGACTCCAACTAGTAGGCACAGGAACAAGAAGACAGTACGGGATACAGGAACGGGTAACAGGGCACGGGAACAACTGGAACGGGAAACAGTAAGGGACCATTTGAAAGACAGACTTGGGGTATACTAACAATGCTCAGGCAAGGATCAGATGGGTTGGGCCCTTCTTATAGTCCAGGAAATCATGTGTGTTGATGATGGTGATTTCCTACATGTGCGTGCGCTGGCCCTTTAAGAGCGGGCACGAGCGTGCGCGCGCACCCTACGGGACAGAGCAGATCGTACCAGAAGTGAGCGCTGGCGTCTCCTGGGAAGGAGATGGGAACCAGCGCTCACAGATCCATGGCTGCGGGCGTCAGGTGAGTGGACCCGATGGCCCTGGACGCTACAGTATCCCCCCCTCTTACGCCCCCTCTTCTTGGGACTAGAGCGAGAGAGGAACTTCTTAACAAGAGCAGAGGCATCAAGGTTCTCCTCCGGCTCCCAGGACCTCTCCTCAGGACCAAACCCTCTCTAGTCCACCAAATAGAAAGTCCTTCCTCCTACCCTCTTGCAGTCCAGGATCTCCCTCACCTCGAACACATCAGAAGAACCGCTGGGAGCAGTTGTGGAACAGGAAGTCTTGCTGTAGCAGTTCAGGACCACTGGTTTCAGGAGGGACACATGAAAGGAGTTGGGGATTCTGATGGTAGGAGGCAGCCGCAGTTTATAGGAGACAGGGTTAATCTGTTGCCGAATCTCAAAAGGACCGAGAAACCTGGGAGCAAACTTGTATGAAGGCACCCTCAAACGAATGTTCCATGAGGACAGCCAGACTTTGGTACCTGGAAGATACTGCGGCAGCTCTCTTCTTGTATCCGCTTTTCGCTTCATACCTGGGTCTGTTGCCAGATTTACGGGAAGTCCCCAAATACAGAGTCAGCAGCGGGTACCTGAGAAGTAGTAGACACTGGAAGAGGGACTCTAGGATGTTGACCGTATACAATGTAAAACGGAGTTGAAGTGGTGGACTCGCTTGTGTGGTTGTTGTACGAGAACTCGGCCCATGGAAGAAGCTGTACCCAGTTATCATGCTGTAAGGAAATGAAGTGACGGAGATAATTCTCCATGATCTGGTTGATCCTCTCGACTTTCCCATTGGACTGGGGATGATAGGCTGTGGAAAAGTCCAATATCACATCCAGGAGTTTACAGAGAGCCCTCCAGAACCTCGAGGTAAACTGAAACCCCCGATCGGACACAATGTGAAGGGCAAGCCATGCAAGCGGTAGATGTGCTGGATGAAGAGATTCGCCATTCGGGGAACAGAAGGTAGGCCGGTCAGCGGGATAAAATGTGCCATCTTCGAGAACCGGTCCACCACCACCCAGACAGTGTTGCATCCTGCTGAGGGAGGAAGGTCAGTGACAAAGTCCATCACAATGTGCTGCAAGGTGGCATTGGGTATAGGCACAGGTTGATGGAGGCCGGCAGGCTTGGAGTTAGTAACCTTGTTAGAAGCACACACCGTGAAAGAAGAGACAAAGTCGACAACATCCTTGGGCAGCGTGGGCCACCAAAAGTGACGAGCAATCAGGTCTCGGGTTTTACGAACACCAGGGTGCCCAGCCAGTTTAGAACTGTGTCCCCATCGGAGAATTCTTCTCCTGCCTGCTAATCAAACAAAAGTCCTCCCCGGAGGGATGTCTCTAACCTGCAAAGGATTGGCAGTGATAATGCAGGACAGGTCTATGATAGTTTGAAGAGACTCCACCGTGTCATCCGTTTCAAATGACCTGGACAGGGCATCGGCCCTCACATTCCTGTCAGCGGCCACTCTGCGTGACAGGGATTTAGTCGTTGAGCGGACTGAAGGTAGGTGAGGTTCATGTGGTCGGTGTAGATTAGGATGGGGTGAGCTGCGCCCTCCAGCAGATGGCTCTACTTCTCCAGAGCCAATTTGATGGCCAGTAGCTCCTGATCCCCAACAGAGTAAATGCGCTCTGCAGAAGAAAAAAAGTCTCGAGTAGTAGCCACATACTACTGCCTTTCCTTTGGGGCTCCTCTGGAACAGAAGTGCGCCTGCACCAACATAAGAGGCGTCCACCTCCAAAGAAAACTGTATATATACGTCAGGATGATAGAGGATCGAGGCAGAAGTAAAGGCTTTTTTGAGACTAAAAAATGTGGACTCTGCCTCTGGGGTCCACACATTGGCGTTCACACCGTTCTTGGTAAGGGTGGAAATAGGAGATGTCAGTGATGAGATGTTTGGGATAAACTGCCGGTAGAAATTGGCAAATCCCAGGAAACGCTGTATGGACCTCAGACCTTGAGGACGTGGCCACTCCAGGACAGCTCTCACTTTCTCAGGATCCATCTTGAGACCTTGATCCGATATGATGTAGCCCAGGAAGTGCAGAGAACTCCTCTCAAAGACGCATTTCTCCAGCTTGGCGTATAAATGATTCTCCCTTAATCGTAGTAGAACTTGACGGACATGCCTGCGATGAGTC